>NW_006921824.1:2412904-2413758 GCF_000298275.1 Orycteropus afer afer | reverse complement strand
GTAACTATGGGGAGAAAGTGGGAGGGGAGCTGCTGCATTGTAAATTTTGGTCAATGACATGAAACAAAGTATATGTGAACTGCTATATGAAAAGTGAATTTACTCTGTAAATCTTCACCCAAATCCTAAAAAAAAAAAAAGAATTGTCAGTGGGACTATAATCAAGTGACTCATGAAGCATCTGGTCCTGTCCTGGACAAAGCAAACCAAAACTCATCTTCAGTTTCAGCATATCCTTGTATTTGTATCATGCTATTTGTGATTGCTCTTGCTTCCATCTGGTATCAGCAGTTGTCAAATAAAAGGTAAATAGACACAGCATCAAAGGACAAAAAGTGAGTGTGCAAGTTTTTAAGGGTCATTTCAAGAACGAAAACATTTGTGCAGATCTTCAAAGAACCCACCAACAAACATCGTAAGACAAACGAATGAAATGATTTCTGACTGAAGAATAAAATTACAAATCAATTTTGTTGATTGTTCCAAATCAATTTTTTAACTTATTAATTTTCAAATATAAATATAAATTAGAATATAAATTTTTCATTTATATCCAAATTCAAAAGCAAATTTAATTTGATTATTTTTACTTGTTTTAGAAATTATATTTACTTTCAATTATTCATATTTATTTGCTACAATAGAACCAAACTGAAATAATGACATAATTTCATATCCAAGTAAAATGAAATGGTAAAATGGAGTGCAAAAGTGAGAGCTCACAGGTTAAAAGAAAAGGATTTGTGAATCCCTAAAGATAATTCCAGGATCTCTGGTAGCATAGTGGCTAAGACACTTGCCTGCTAACCAGACGGCTGGCGGTTCAAACCCACCAGCCACTCCTCGGAAGGAAG
>NW_006921824.1:2402216-2409262 GCF_000298275.1 Orycteropus afer afer | reverse complement strand
ATCCCCTTTTTTCTGCTCTTCCGGCCTGCTACTCTGGGCGGGCCTGAGTTGCCTCTCCTCACCTAATCCCTTCGGCTGACTGCTCTTCTCTCTGGCTTCCTGGCTTTTAATCCCCTTTCTCCTGCTCTTTCTGCTTGCTACTTTGGGCATCCCTGAGTTGTCTCTCCTCACCTGTAACCCTGGGGCTGACTGCTCTTCTGTCTGGGTTCCTGGCTTTTTATAAATAATAGAAATACAGATATTGCTTTGTGGAATATTTTTTCTTCTAATGATGTAAATCATTGGATAGAAAGAGGGTCAAATGATTGTCAACATCACAGTGAACTATTTGAAAATTTGTGCTGAAAATTTCTGTATGGTAAACAAACAAAGTTCTGTAGCCAGAATATATTTCTAGGGTGCAAAGCTAATGGACAAAATTATAAGAGGGAGTGGCTAGTGTATTCTCCATCTGTTGGCTCTGTATATTGCTTTGTTTGCAAACTACTCCCTCCTATATCATTTAATTCTAGATTTGCTATGTTTGAATTTAGCAATTAGTGCAACTCAAATATGATAAACATAAAATGGTTCAATTTTCAGAGATTGTATGTTGTCATATTTAAACTGAAGACATAGTTTTGGCTTAACTCTTCAACTGGAAATACAAATTAAAGAAGAACATCAGTATTGGGAAGTTTTGCAATGCCTTGTTGCTGTCATTATAACAATCACTGAACATGGACTGTTTTTTCAAGGCAGAAATGAAGTGTTTGGTCCCCACAAAATGGAAAGTTTGGGGGTTTTCTTGGGCTTGTTGCTCAGTTTAATCTGTTTTTAATTTTAGCAGGTCACATCTCAAAATATGATAACACAGGAAAAGACAACCCATTATATATGCCCAAAACAATATCTGTCAAGTTGGATCCGACTCATAGTGACCCCCCTTTGGGTTTCCGAGGCGGTATCACTACAGAAGTAGATTGCTCAACCTTCCTGCCAAGGAGTGGCTGGTGGTTTGAACAACCAGCCTTCTGGTTAGCAGTCAAATGCCTTAGGCACTACACCACCAGAGCTCCCATGAATAATTAGTGAACTTAATAAGTAATAAAGTTTGATCAATTGTTTTCAGTGAAATAAGTATAGCTTGATATTTCAATTTGTTTACAAATTCTATTCCTGATCTTTCTCATACAGATCAGCTAAGAAATGTCTTAAGATATATATCTCCAATAGATGGAAAACCTGTAGAGAGATTTGTCACATTTACTAGCTTAAAAAGTCATACCGGTGAGGAAATTGCTAATTAAGTACTTCATTATTTATATGAAGTTTGCAAAATTGATTTTTCTAAGTGCAGAGGCTAGTGCTGATAATGTGTCAGGGCATTATAAAGGTATCCAACAGAAAATTTTAGAATGTAATGAGTATACCATATTCATACCAAGTGCTGCACATTCTCTTAATCTTGTAGGATGGATGTAGTGCAGTAGGGAGCTCTGGTGGTATAGTGCCTAAGGCATTTGACTGCTAACCAGAAGGCTGGTAGTTCAAACCCACCAGCTCCTCCTCAGAAGGAAGACTGGGCAATCTACTTCCATAGAGATATTGCCTTGGAAACCCATGGAGGGGTCGCTAGAAATTGGAATTGACTCAACGGCAGTGAGTTTGGTTTTGTAGTGCAGTAGATTGTTGTCTAAAAGCAGTTATTTTTTCCTCTACTGTTTAGTTACTCTACACATTTTTTGCTGCTTCTATGAGCCCATGGGAAGTTCTTAAAACATATTTAGGGAATTATCAAGTATTAAAATGCTTTTCTAATACACGTTGGGAACACATGCGTTAGCAATGAATACAATCCTGGAATTATATACTCAGATTCCAGATGCCTTGGAAACCATTGCTTAAGACCATAAATAAAAAGCAGATACCAAGAAACTGAAAACATTCCAACAAAATGCAAACTCTAGAGTATGTATTTATGTTGGCTATGTAGAATAATATATTGCGGCATTTTCATTGAATAAGACAAGCTAAAATTCAGAAGTAAACTTTAAATATATGCAGATCTTTTAACAGGACATTTACATAATTTAACAGAAAAATTTTAAAACACAACAGAATACTGCCAAATACTGTTTATCAAGCAGTTCACTATTGTAGAAGCAATAGAAAGAAACAAGTAAATGATGGAAGTGCTCCAGAAATATTACATGCTAGAGATCAATTTCTTATAACCACACAATTGAATTGTGTGGTTATAAGACACAATTGAATCTTTCATGAAAAGATGGGGGAAAGTGTATTAGGTTTTTTAAACTAGATTTTCCTTCTTAAACAATGTGGATACAACTGATGACAAATGCATGTAGGCATCCAAGAAATTAGTGCAGGCTTACCCCAATTATTTAGATACAAACCTTTATAGAAAAGTGTGACAATTTCATTCTTACATGACAACTGAGTTTACAGATTCAGGAAAAACAAATTTTACTTATGTAGACATGAAGGAACTCTGGTGGCATTTTGGTTAAAGCACTGGGCTGCTAACCAAAGGGTAGGCAATTCAAACCCACCAGCAGCTTTGCAGAAGAAAGATGTGGCAGTCTGCTTCTGTAAAGATTTATAGCCTCGGAAGCCCCATGGGGCAGTTATACTCTGTCTATAGGGTCACTATGAGCCAGGATTGACTCAATGGCAGTGGGGTGGGGTCACGTATGATTCCATAACAGAAGATTAATACAAGTATTTCCCAATGTTGAAACTGCTTCATGCAGATTCCTAATTTTAATGATCAAAAACTGCACAACAGAATGCTCATTTTCATTCCTAAAGAGACTCAAAAACCCCTAGTGTACAAGGATACAAGAAAAACTCAATTTATTACATATGGAAGTAGATATTGTTTGGCAGCTTAATTGTGACAAAGTTACTGAAGAATTTGTAAGAGCAGAGACTAGAAGGCAATGTTTTTAATAATAACATTAGAGATCACAGATCTATCTAAAAATAAAATATAGTAATTTTTTATAATATTTGTTTTCTGATCATTAAATTTTGCTTATGACATTCTTTCATTTATAATTATAAATTATATTCTTAGAAAACAAGCATCAAAATCGTAGTATGAGGGGTTTAAAGCAAAATTGGTGAAAGTCAGTTTTTTGTTGTGGGAGATCAATCACTGGTTGTTGAAGCAATAAGTTCACTAACTCATTTCCTTTGTTGTACAATATGTGGAATATTCTTTTTGTAGAAAATGGGGTATATATTAAAAATCTTAGTACCCTGCACCCACTAAATATAATCCAGTTCATCTCATTCTGCTAAAAAAATGGCACATATCACTTTTTAGTTCGATCAATATTATGTTGTTGTTGTTGTGTGCCGTTGAGTCAGACCTGACTCATAGCAACCCCTCCTTAGGTTTCCGAGGCAGTATCACTGCGGCAGTAGATTGCCCCATCTTCCTTCCGAGGAGTGGCTGGTGGGTTTGAACCACCACCCTTCTGGTTAGCAGCCTTCTGGTTAGGCACTACGCTACTAGAGCTCCCAAAATATTATAGTCATATTTAAAAAGAAGTCACATTGTGGATAACTAAGGCGCACACACACACACACACATGCATATATATAACTTACATATCTCATTCAAATGTGTGAGTAAGCAAAGGAGGAGGCACCACAGATTATCAGTGTTCAGTCCCTCACAAGCCTTAATCCAGGCCTGCTGTAAACTTGCCCTGTAGTAGCTATGTGAAAGGCAGGAAGAAGTTTGTCCATAAATCTCCCATGGCTCCTAGCACATATCTTGATTATAGCAAATACTGAGCTGTTTGTACTGAATCTGATACAGAGCCCTCTGTTCCATCTGGAACTATTATCACTATGTCCTATACATGCAATATTCCCACATTAGCAATATGTTCTAGTTTTGATGTATTTTCTCCTTACATCTAAGTGAAATTTGTCCTACAACAATGTAAGTCCACTTATTATTCTATTTGGAATACATTGTTTGCAAAAAATTGCCAATATTAGTCCCTTCCTGGTGTCTACTCCCCTTTGCAATGTTCTGGCTTCTCTTCTCAGGGTAGAATCATTTTTCACACAACCTGAATGTGGGCTGGTCCCATAGCCTACTTTGACCAATAAATTGTAGCAGAAGAAGTATTTCCACTTTCATGTGCCATTTCTTGTGCCTAGGTCTCAAGAAAGGAGGCCTGGTGGTGCAGTGAGTGGTTGAGTGCTTGGCTGTTCCCCAGCTGCTCCGTGAGAGAAAGATGTGGCATTCTGCTTCTGTAAAGATCACAGCCTTGGAGACCCTATGAGGCAGTTTCGCTCTGTCTTTTAGGGTAGCTATGAGTTGGAATCAACTTGAAAGCAGTGGGTTTTTTTTTTTTTTTTTTTTTTTTCAGGACTCACAAGGCATTGTGAGTTTCTGCTCTTTCAGGACTCAACCCAGCTGCTGCATGAAGCTAGCTGTTAAATGGTGAAGGATCATGTGGCCCAATCTGTCCTGTCCCTCCTGTTGCTCCAGCTGACAGCCAATTAACATCCAGAAGCAGAGCTCCTCAGTGGACTTCTAGCTGACCTGTAGCTGACCACAGAAGCATGAGAGAAGCCGGCAAAGATGAGAAGACTATACAGCTGATCTCACTCTAAATTGCTAATCCACAGACTCACAAGCTAAATAAATGGTCACTAAATTTTGGGGGTTTTGTTCTGTGGCGATAGTTAACTAATACACTATCCAAAACCTTCAGATTTTAAGAGTATGAGGAACTTGCAGTTAATCTACATGGCTCCACAAATTTATGCCTTGATAGAATTTTGGGGTTGTAAATCATAATAGTAAGAGACAAACTTGTGTTGTTGTTGTTATGTGCCATCGAGTTGGACCCAACTCATAGAGACCCTTCCTTGGGTTTCCAAGGCAGTATCACTATGGAAGTAGATTGCCCCATTTTCCTTCCGAGGAGTAGCTGGTGGGTTTGAATCGCCAGCCTTCTGATTAGCAGTCAAGTGCCTTAGGTACTATGCTACCTGAGCTCCCAGAGACAAACTAGGGAAGACAAAAAAGAAAAGAAAAGAACCACAGCCATGCTCATGCACAAACACTTCCACAAATGAGAAATCTACTGGACTCCAGGATTGGAAGCAGGAAGTCACTGGGAGGTTGACCTCTGCAAAGTCACGGGAGTTAAAGCGTTCCACATGAGGCTAGGAACTAAAGCCCACTTAGTGCTTGAAGCCAGGGTTTGGGTGGAGGTGCAGGACACCCCCATTTCTGCCAGTTCATTAAAGGAGGATTAAAAGTAATTCTCAAGTATTACCATGGCAATCAGGCATTCTTTTCCCCACCCCCTCTACAGACTCCCTGAAACCAATGGCCCATTTCCAGTCCTCATTTTACTTGACTGAATTTGATAAAGGACTCTCTTAGACTTCCTTTTTTTCTGTGGGAGGTTACCATACTTCCCTGGTTTACCTCCTGCCTCACTGGCCATTTCTTTTCTCTGTTCCTTTTCTGATGGTTCCTCCTCTTTCCAAACTCTTAGAGTTGCAAAGTCCAAGGATTCAGTCCTTGCTCCTCTTTTCTATCCATATTCACTCCTTTGGTCATCTCATGCATGCCCGTGGCTTTCAGTATCATCCACATCTTGACCACTTCCCATTTAAACCTCCAGATCACCTCTCTGTCCAAACGCCTGACTCATACATCCAATAGCCCACTGAAGACTTCCACTTGGATGTATAATAGAAATCTCAAACTCAAATGAATTCCTCACTTTCCCCTGCCCCATTATCTGTAGCATTTATGAGCTTATTTGCAACCAAAAGTACAATCTTGAAAACAGCAAAGCCAAAGCTGACAGAATTATAAGGAGAAATCAACAAATCTACAGTCATTGTGCAGATTACTGAGATCAAGTAAAAACATAGCAAGAATTGAATTTAAAAGGTTAGAACAACAACATATATACTGTTGTTGTTATGTGCCGTGGAGTCGGACCTTACTCATAGCGACCCCTCCTTGGGTTTCTGAGGCAGTATCACTATGGAAGTAGAGTTTTGAACCACTAGCCTTCTGGTTAGCAGTCATATGCTTTAGGCACTACACCACCAGAGCTCCCAATATCTAGTGTGTGTGTGTGTATATATATATATATATATATATATATATATATATATATATAGTAGATATGTTAGATGTATAGAAAAAAGTCCTTATATCCAGCAGTAGATTCAAGATTCAAGCAGATATATTTAACATATCTGACCTCTATTGGGAGCTCTGGTGGCATAGTGCCTAAAGCATTTGACTGCTAACCAGAAGGCCGGTGGTTCAAAACCACTAGCCACTCCTTGGAAGGAAGGTTGGGCAATCTACTTCTGTAGTGATACCACCTCGGAAACCCAAGAAGGGGTCCCTACGAGTCAGATCCACCTCGATGGCAGTGAGTTTGGTTTTTTAGTTTTGGACCTCCTATTAAAATTACAAAGGAAGTCTCAATAAATGTGAAAGGATATCATAAGAGCCAGGTTCACTGACTACAGTGCAATTAACTTAGACATTAACAATGAAAATAAGTTAACAACTACAACATATGTTTGGAAACTTGGGTTCTATTCGATGGCAACTAACAAAAACAGCAGCAGCAGATAATTCATGGTTTAAAGGGAAACTAACAAAGGAAATGATATATTTAGAAATTAATGGCAATGGAAGTGCCTTGTGTCATAACTGTGAGAGTTGGTCCAGAAAAAAAAATGTCATTAAGGGTAATTTTTGGATAAATGGAAATATTTGTATAAGGTCTTTATCTCAGATTATAGCAGTGTATTCATGTTAAATTTCCTGATTTTGACAATTATGCTGTGTAGTGAGTGAAGATCTTTGTGCTTATGAAATTCACACTAAAATATTTAGAGATAAATGAGGATGAAGCTTGAAACTTATTCTCAAATGGATCATGTAATAATAATATCCATAGAGAAATAAGGAACATGTGGAAAAGCGTTACTCAAAAAAATGGGTGAATCTGATTGAAAGGTGTACAAGA
>NW_006921824.1:2388871-2402036 GCF_000298275.1 Orycteropus afer afer | reverse complement strand
TGTTTTGCTGTATATATTTTCAACAACAATTAAATGAAAAAGGGTAGTGATTTGCCAGACTCAATTTCCCTTGAGATCAGACAAAACAAAAACCTGTTGTGTGACAAAACTGTGTGTTCTGCAAATCAGCAAAGTTGATCATAATGCCTGTTGTGTATGAAACAGCATCTCATGGTTGTGGGCCCATTAGTTAGGGATTGCCTTGGGGATAAACATAGACCAGTGACAAAACAATGATCTCACATAATTGTCTTAACTAAATGAACCAAAAAGGCAACTGTGCTACATTCCAACTAGGTCATACAATCACACTTAAGGAGCTTTGACCTTAGGATTTCTCTAAGCCTTTTATAATACATTGTTTTGGCTCTTCTCTCTATGAACCATAATTCAAAACAAAGAAACCTGATCTCCTTTAAAATGTTTCCTGAGAAATCTGCCTCTTATCTTCAGAGGAGTGGTGAAGTGTCAACACATTACTGAGAGATTGTTTCCAGATGCTCAGCGGTATGTAGAAAGGCCTTTTGAAGGAGGACTAGAACAGGAATATAGTGAAGTACTGTGGGATTTTGAAGCGGGAAGGGTGAGGGAGGAAGCAACAAAGAAAAGACTAAGGAGAGAGGGGATCAACATGTTATTTTAAGAAGAGCTTTAAGGATAGGGTCAGGAAAAATCTATTATGAGATCTCCTCATGTCAAACAAAGCTTTTCAGTGAAAAAGGAGAAGGTTTTAGACTGGGGGCCTCTGAAGGATTGCATGGTGAAGAGTAATTGCTTGGGATGGAGAGAACATAAGTCCTACACGTGTGATGTCATTTCTTCTTATTCAATGAACTGTGGTAGGTGGGATAGAGGAAGCCATGTGGACTATTTGGAGACTGATATGGACTGACTTGTGTGCCCCCAAAAGATATGTCAAAGTTCTAACCCATGATTTAATTTGCAAATAGAGGATGCTATCAGTTAATAAGACATTGTACTGGAGTGGGTGGGTCCTAATCCAATCTGAGTGACATCCTTAGAAAAGAGAAGAGACCCAGAGAGCCGGGCAGAGAAAAGATGGTCATGTGAAGACGCAGCCACATGCCAAGGAATGCAGCCACATGCCAGGAGACTTGGGAGAGAATCTTCTCTTAGAGCCTTCAGAAAGAACATGGTCCTGCTGACACTGAATTTGGACTCCTAGGTTTCAGATCTAAGAGACAGTCAATTTGTGTTCTTACAAGCTTGTGGTATTTTGTTATGGTAACCCTAGGAAACTAATAGAGGGACCTTAGCTGTTTTGTAGCAGATTCATTTTGGGGGTCTCCACTGGGACATCACCATCCCCAGGCCATCAGAGTCCCAGTCTTGGTCATGCTCTGGTGGCGTAGTGCCTAAGGCATTTGACTGCTAACCAGAAGGTTGGTGGTTCAAACCCACCAGCCACTCAGCAGAAGGAAGACTGGGCAATCTACTTCTGTAAAGATTTACCACCTTGGAAACCCAGAGGAGGTTGCTATGAGTCGGAATTTGACTTGATGGCAGTGAGTTTGGTTTAGAGGTTTACTTGCTAAATACATAGGAACCTCTGAATCAATGTCCACCAGAAGCAAATCTAGCAAAAGCAGGTCTGCCTCTTCTAAAAGACAGTTCACTTTAGGTTTTTAATGAATTCTCCATGTCTCCATTTGAGAGTCTATTTTAATTAAAATTACTTCAGAAGATAAAACATGGGACCAGTATCAGAAATACATGTTTTGTTACTGGTAAATATCAAGGTTCAGAACTACTGGCAAATTTCTAAGCTGTGCCCATACTTTCTAGAGAGATGGCCACACCATGGTGGTTCTGACCTGGCTCCCATTTCACCCTATCATGTCTGCTTCCTACAGAAAACCTTTCCAGACTGGATGGATCAGATTGAGAATTCCTAACCTACCAGACATTGGAGTGATTACCTCTTTCTAATCTTGCTCCCATACATCTTTGAAGGCAAAAGGGGGAAAAAAATTCTGGGCTGGATGAAAATAAAAAATATCTCATAGTAACAATCAGTGAGGGCTCTGGCAGAATTTTTAGAACCACAAGAGGTTAGTACTGGAAGACATAAGTTTCCAATCTTTTTCGATTAGCCCAAAAATGTAATGGCCTTATAATAGTATTAACAGTAAGAGCAAAACTCCTCCTCTCCACCCTTTCCAAAGAATCTGTGCAAAACCATTTGAAAACCTCAAACTTAGTGAGGAAAATGTGGCCCAGAGAAATTAAGAGCCTTACCCCAGGGACTCCAGCTATCGGTGACAACCCTGGGACCACAGCCCTTTCCCCCACAGAAACATTTACTCATTGCTCTGGAAGTCACTGCATCATGAGAAAGGAATGGCAGGGGCTCAGCCTCCAGTAATATTCAGTGTAAGAAAGAAACTGTCAGAGTCAGCGCACACAAAAATTTTTTTCAAGCCCTATGAGAATGGGCGGCCAGGCTTTGCAGCACCATTTGTATTAATATGCAACAGACTGTGCCTTGAGGATTAGATCAAGCTCTCCCTACCCCCTCAGTCCCCATCCCAATGTGAGATGCAAGCAATAGAGACAGTGCGAGAAAGAAAACACAAGGCAGAGATGAAGATATGTGTATTCTTAGGAATCCACAGACAGATTCCATGATAATGTCAGCCTTTTCTACTCTGCCAGGGCTTAAATTAGGCATGCCTTCACAAACTCTTAGCTTGATGTGGGTTTTGTTTGTTTATTTTTGTTTTCCAGGGAGAAGGGAGAAAAAGGGAGAAGAGGGTAGGCCATTCTCTCCATAATGACATGGCTATATTGGGTTATATTTATATACTACTTTTAAACTTTGCACAGTTCACTCACGTACTGCAAATTAAATACATTTCACAATAACTCCGAAAGAGAACAGTAAGAGCAGTATTATCCTTATTCTACAAATAAGGAAAGCAAAGACAAAGAGGTCATGTGGTTCTCCCAAGGCCATTCCATCAGTTGATGACAGATGGAATCATCAGTAGAAACTGAGTGAAGAGTACACTTTTATTTTCCATCAAACTCTAGACTGGGTTCAGGCCCTGCCCTTTGGTGAACATGGCCTAGACTCAAACACAGGAACTCCTCTCATCTGGAGGACTGGAAGACAGTGGTCTTTCCTAAGGTGTGGTGCCATGGATTGGAAAGAAAAGAGAAAATACAGAAAGATGAGATCAGATACTGTGCAATACCCTCTGTGGAAGACCTGTGAGCTCTTCAGAATTGTTTCTAGATCATTCATATGCAAATATACGTAGATTTGAATTTGGTGTATAAGTTCTGGCATCATAGGTTTACATGTCCATTGGAAACTGTTTGCTGGTTGAAAATTACTTAAGGCTTTTAAGCCAGTTTATCTCACCCACTGAAATAAGGCTGAAAAACTTCTTAAATGAAGAGTGCATATTGAAAGGGAAGATTCTTGGTAGTGCTAAAGCCATCCCCAGGAGTGGGAAGACTAATTTGGCAGCTGTCAGGACAGATCAAATCACCCAGTGAGAAGTGGGTTGAAGGGAGGGAGCTCTAGCTGCAAGGACAAAGCTGGGCATGTAGGTCCAAGTCTTCAAGCTGCCCCTCTTCCCAGAATGCCATCCATAAAACCCCACAATTCTTGCCATCTCATCTAATGGAAGTAGAATGCTACCTTTGGCACAAGAGTCCCTTCTATTTTCAGTTGCATTACTGGCCGCTGAAACATCAATGCACAGAAGTGCTTAGATAAGAAGTTTTTCAGTTGCTTGTCTGAGCACTCCTGGAATTCCTTTAAAATGAAGAAGAATGAGTAACTCTGAGACTCATTTCTGCACAGAGGACTAGGGAAAGGCCCAAGCACAACCTGCCAACAATGGAAAATTTGTAAAGCCAATCAAGTGAACAAGCTATTACTTTTCAGATCAAAACCTGTTGAGGATTAAGGTGTCTTACTGGTAACCCAGTGTTGTTCATATGCCTGTTTCAACTATGCCTGTAGCTTCAGGAAATAGCCAGGTGGAGCAGTCCACAAGAAAGGGAGCATCATTCACAAAGGATGCTATGGCTCAGGCAGAACCAAACTTGGTTAAAAGTGCTTTTCAAATAAGGAATCGCCTCCCTCCCATTTAGGGCTTTCTATACATCATAGAAGGTGATCCTAGGAACTTCTGAATCCTAGCATGAACATGAATATCAAAGAACACATTGAAGTGGAAACATAGAATTCTTTCTTAAAATGATCCATAGTGAAAGCCCCTGACAACATTCCTGAGGAGGGCATGCTGCCTGGTGTGCAGGGAGCTGGAAATCTGTCCTTGGTGAGGAGTTGACCAGCCCATCAACTGTGGGCCAGTCATTTAATTTGGGATTGGTAACTTACAGTCACGGCCATGATGACTGTGATCATGGAAGTGAGCTTGCCTGAACACGGAGATGCAAGGGTTATAATTTTAAGGGTTTATTCCTTGGGAGTGGAGGTAAAATGATAATGGAAGTAAAGCATTCCAGATTTGAATGCCTTTGAGCAATGAGTTTTACCAAAGCTCCCACATCTTTCAACAAGCCCTTTGGCTTTCCAAGGGGTCCATGGATGGTGCAAATGGGTAATACATTCAGCTGCTAATGAAAGATTGCAGGTTTGAGTCTACCCAGTGGTACCTCAGAAGAATGACTTGGTGATCTGCTTCCAAAAAATCAAGAATTGAAAACCCCATGGAACACAGTTCTCCTTTGACACTCATGAGATTGTTGTGAGTGGAACTGACTCAGTGGCAAGTGAATCTGGGGGAGGTACACCCAGCTTGGCCCAGAGGTATAGAAGCAGGACTTGGGTGGTTTATTGACCATTGTTGTTGCTATTTCCAGTTGAGTTGGGCCCGACTCATAGCCACCCCTTCTTGGGTTTCTGAGGAGGAAAGTAGATTGCCCAACCTTCCTTCTGAGGAGTGGCTAGTGGGTTTGAACCACCAGCCTTCTGGTTAGCAGTCAAGTGCCTTACACACTACACTACCAGAGCTCCATACAAGGTGAGAACTGGCAGAAACCTAAGTAATAATATTTGTGTTCACCATTGTCTCAACAGAGCAATATTGTAGAAACGTAAGTTTAATGCTCTCATCCTCTGCTTAAAATGACTTTCCTTTGCTCCAAAATAAAAGCCAAAACCCTCAACACCACTTATATATCCCAATCTGATCTGGCCCTGCCCACCACTCCAGATCCTTGCTTTCCTCGTTCCCTTTAATCAGCCACAGGACTTTACTTCAGTTCTTCCAATGACCAAGCTCTTTCTCTATCAAGCACTCCCTTACCCATCTATACCATTTAATTCCTATTTCTCTTTCAGAATTCAGTTCAAATGTCACTTCCTCTGAGAAATATTTCCTGAATCTTCTCCTCTTCACTCCCAGTATTTGTTGCCATTGAGTCAATTTCAACTCATAGTGACCCTATAGGACAGAGTAGAACTGTCCCATAGGTTTTCCAGGGCTGTAAATCTTTATACAAGCAGAATGCCATATCTTTCTCCTGCAGAGTGGCTGGTGGGCTTGAACCGCTGATTTTTTGGTTAGCAAGTCAAGCACTTAACTATTGCGCCACCAGGGCTCCTTCCAACCCCTTTAGGTCAGATAAATCCTCTTGTTATATTCTTGCAGAGCATGCTATCGTTTTACTACAGGTCTTTTATTGGTTGATAATAACATACTTATTTGTTCACTTATTGGATTAATGCCAGTCTCTTCCACTAAATCAAAGAAAAACAAACAAAGAAAAAAACAAACAGTTGCCCTCCAGTCACTTTCAAGTCACGGCGACGCCTGCACGCAGAATATAATTCCTCCCTAGGGTTTTCATGGCTGTACCCTTTCACAAGCAGGTCATCAGGCCTTTCTTCCAAAGCACCTCTGGGTGGGTTTGGACCATCAACCTTTCAGCTAGTGAGTAGTCAAGCACTTAACCATCTGTGCTACCCAGGGATAAGCAGCATCTATTTCACTTACCACTGTAAGTCTAATGCCTACCACAGTCCCTAGCACATTCCCACCCATTGCCAACGAGTCAATTCTGACTCATAGGGACCCTACAGGACAGAGTAGAACTGCCCCTTAGGGTTTCAAGCCTGTAAATCTTTATGGAAGCAGACTGCCATGTCTTTCTCCCATGGAGTGGCTGGTGGGTTCAAACTGCAGATCTCTCTGGTGGCATAGTGCCTAAGGCATTTGACTGCTAACCAGAAGGCTGGTGGTTCAAACCCACCAGCTACTGGAAGGAAGGTTGGGTGATGTACTTCTGTAGTGATACTACCTCAGAAATCCAAGGAGGGGTCGCTATGAGTCTGACCTGACTCAGTGGCAGTGAGTTTGGTTTTTTTGGTTTGCATTAACCACTGCATTACCAGGACACATAGCAGACACGAAACACTTGTGAATAAGTAAATGGATGGTCTGAGAGATCTCATAAAGGATGATGTAAAATAGAAGAAAGAAACCTTCCAGAAATCCAAAACCCTGCTCTGAGCCACATTTGTAGGTCTTATTTGGTCAATGGCCACTGACCAAACAATGAGGCAGACAATCCTTTAGGGGGAAAGTTAATGCCTCTTAATAAACAAATTCATTTGCTTCACTAGCTTTGATTGTTGTGAACACTGGGGCACTGAATAAGAGAAGAACTCTCACACTGTCTTTTTCCTTAAGAATAAGCCACAGTTTGAACTGTCTGCCACCTGCCCCATCTCTGGGCAGTGCACAGGGCAAAGGAAGAGTGTTGTGGAGACTGACCTGCTTGTGGGATCCAACATAAGCAGAGACTTAAAAAAACAAAAAGAAAAATTGCTTTTTATTTTTGCAGTGTTCCCTTCCTTCTCCTCCCATCCCTGGTAGCCAACAAAGAAAATTTCCTTCCATATAGAAACCTTTCCTTGACTTTTTACCATAAGAAAATAATACAATATTTGTCCTTCTCTGATTGACTTATTTCAATCAGCATAATGTCTTTCAAGTTCATCCACATTACACAAGGAGATACTTTAATATGCTTGCAGTGGGGTTATGACATTTCAGTGTACTGGAGGCAAATCCTTCTGCTTTTAAAAATAAAGCATTCATATAGAACCAAGAGTGTCACTTAGTCAAACCTTTCTCAATCTGCCTAAGAGGTCCTGGGTCAAATTTACCTCTTCCAGATGGATGAGCAAGGACCTGCCACTTAGAGTTTATCATCTCAGTCAACCCAACTGCCATTGGTCAAGCACCTCCTATGTACATACAGTAGGAGTTTGGGAGACAACCGAAGATGCAGAACACAGAAGGCTGCTGACCTATCTGGGTCCACAGACAAGAATAAAACACAATAATTCCAGGATTAAACAAAAACAAGACTGTACTCGTATTGTAGACACTATTACTAAGTAGTAGATTTCCTCTGCATTAAGAAAGACATCATTATGAGCTGGGCTCAATCAGGAACTCTTCCTGGAAGAGGTAAGTTTGAGCTTTGAAGAAAAAGAAATTGTTTTGGATTAGCAAAGAGTTGAACTGTGAGTAACTTGTCCACTGTAAGTACATTGCCTGGAGGTGAGAGACTATGTTAGAGGAGTTGTGATCTGAAATGTCTCCACTTAACCATCTTGGGAAAAATAAGTTCCTTTGTATCATCTATAACATGTTGTCCAACTTCTAAGTGATGCGGTGAAGTTCTGTTCTTTACAACTGGATGCTTGGATGTGATTCAGTCATTCTTTGATTCTTTCACTAATCCAGGCTCCAACTGGTAATCACTTTATCCCCCACCCCCACCCCCACCCCCAAAAATCTGATAACTTACATTATGTACTTTTGCTTACATTTATCTTTCTTAGTTTTGTAATCAATCTCTATGGAAACACAAGTAAGTCTTGGAGAACTTTAAACAGCTATGGCCACTTAGCTACTGTTCACCTAGTAAAGATGCAAAAATAAAAGACATACCAAGCAGCAATTACTTCCCACAAGGAATCAGAGGCTGGAAGTGAAGCTTAAGCATCTTCAGCTATAACAGCATCTCTTTCAAGGCAAGCCATATCCCCAGGGAGAACTGCGCAGCTCTGAGCAAAGGCAGGACAATAAAAGATCAAGGATCTTTCCAGGCCGCAAACAGAGCAGCTGACACCTTGAAGCTGGTCTGCTTTTGACCTCTTTAAAAGCCACGACAGCTGCAAAGTAGCCACATTATATTTTCTACAAGCTGGCCAAGCAACTCATCTCTTAAGCCACAAAGCTCCAATGTTTGTACAGGAAGGCAAAGAGGAACGTTCTGGAGACCAGGCCCCTGTCTCAGCAGATGTCACTGAAGCCTGTCTTCCCCTGAGTGGTTGTCTGCACTTCTCTTCTACCTTCCCCTGTTGGCCCCACTCTAGAAGTCACTACCCTGTGCTCGCTTCACCTTCCCTAATTTCTGCACCTTCATTTCCAAAGGCAAGTGAAAACAGCGATAGGGCTGTTCAACTGGGCAACTCCAGGAAGTTATCCTCTTCTCATTTTCCCCAATGTGTTTGATAGTTAGACCTTTGAACTGATTCCAGCAATACTGAAGTCAGAGCTACTGCGAAAGTTAAAGCCAAACTGGATTCTATTTGGGAAGTGGTCACTTGTCATTTTCACTTCCAAATAGAAATCTTCCCAGAAGATAAAACAATCAAAAAGTAGTAGCCCTGGGGGGAGGGGGTGACTCTGCAAACAGGTGAGTGAGGCCCATGGTCCATGGCAATGGGTCCTCCTTGTGCACACAATCACCACCTCCTACCAGCACACATAAAACCAAAAACCAGACTCACTGCCATCAAGTCGGATCCGACTCATAGTGACCCCTCCTTGGGTTTCCAAGGCAGTATCACTACAGAAGTAGAACGCCCAACCTTCCTTCTAAGGAGTGGCTGGTGGTTTGCTGGTGGGTTTGAATCACCAGCCTTCTGGTTAGCAGTCAAATGCCTTAGGCACTATGCCACCAGAGTTCCCCCTACCAGTACGGCTTGGAGAAATTTGGCCTGTTGTGGTTTTCCCATGTGAGAGAAAGGATGTCTGAGGGATTCTACTAATGACCATTATCAGTGACTTTGGGTTAGGGTTCTCAAACTTCACTGTGTCTGCAAATCATCCATCGATCTCCGTAAAGTGCAGCTCTTTCAGTAATTCTGGGGTGGAACCTGCATGTCTATTAAGCTCCTAGTGAATCCTGCTTCTGCTGGTCCCACACACATTTTGAGTAGCAAAGGTTTCTATTTACTGCCTCTCTATCTACAGCTGGGCTATGTCATTTCATCAAAACAATGTGGTAGGAGTGAGGGCCAATTACTAACCTCTTGACTCATCCATTGTTAGAGCGGTTTCCTGCAGTTATTTTAAAAGGGGCTCCTCCCCATAGTTCCCCATTGTGCTAGACGCTCATTTGCAACAAGATACCTTGAGCAAACTAGCAACTATGCAAAGGGACTTTGGCCCTTTTTCTCCCAGCAAAGTGAATGCCGGTTGATGTTGGATCTGGAAATTTTAGGGGCTAGTGATGGTCTTGCTGATTCTGAAGGGGGTGGGGGTGGGGGTGAAATACTGGGCCGCAGCTTCATCTTTCCCTTTCTCAGTCCCCCACCCCCACCCCTCAAGGCTTGTGGGAGAATGAGAGGGAAGCTGGGAGAAAATTACCAATCAGAGTTTTGCAGACTAGAGGTATTATTTTTCACTTTCTCTGCTACAAAACATCCCACACCTTTTACAAATATTTATAGGACAATTTCCCTCCTCAGAGTGCCCCAGTGTGGGGGATGGCAGGGAGGCTGGGTGAAGGGAGGGAAGCGGAAGAAAAGTGGTGCTCCTGGTTATGAGGACTGGAAGGTTTTCCCCGAGGGCTCACTTCGGGTGGGTCTAGATTGAGTATTAAACTAGGGGTGCATGTTTAAACCAGTAACTCCCTGCACTTGCCGGCAATGCTTGCTGAGTGTGCACATTTTTCTAGGGAGAGAACACATAGATTGCAGCAGATTCTCAAAGGGACCATGTTACAAAGGTTCATCAACACTATTTTCAATCAGGATCCTCAAGTCCCTCCCAGAGGAGATATTTTTGGAACACTAGGCTTTTGGAAGTTAGGCCTACTTTGGTGATGTTATAAGAAGGAACTACTCCTTGGACAAGGACAGCATGCTTAGTAGAGGGTCAACGAAAAAGGGGAAGCTTTCAATGAGATGAATTGACACAGTAGCAGTAGCTGGGATGATGGGCAGGACCAGGCAGTGTTTCCTTCTGTTGTACATGGAGTCGCTGTAAGTCATTCAAGGGCACTTAATAGCAGGCAACGGAAGCAGCAGTTCTGACAACGAATTCAGGGGGGACAGGGCAGCCACCCAGAATCATTTTCTACCAGCGGTAGAAGGATCTCGTTTATCAACAACCCCATTTTACAGATGGAAAACGGAACTATAGTCAATGCCCATGACTCCTTCTAAACCACCGAGTTAGAAGCTGAGTTTGGACTAGACACTAAACTTCTCGACAGACAGGACACAGGTCCGCACTCGGGAAAATCCTTTAAATGTGTCAGTGGCCAGTTTCAAAAGGTCAAGACATTTGTGTCCACAGCCTTGGGAGCCTAGTTGGTTATTTCTTGCTTCCTGAATGTCAAAATCGAGACTACATCTCACAGAAGCCTCACTTGTCACACCAAATACAGCCATCGATCTTCAAGGTGGTGAATGAAGGCTCCAGTTGGTCATCCCTGCCTGCGCAGGGCACCTGACTCCCGAGCGCTCAGCCCACTTCTGGGCAGGGCTGCAGCCTCCGCCCTGCTGCAACCCAGCATGGGGGCCTGAACAGAATCTACAGCCTTCACCCAACTGTGTTGCCACTTCGGTTTCTTCACAGTGTTGGAGACACTTGACAGCCTGCCTGGGATGACTGGGACAGTAGATCTCCCAGGTCAGCCTTTGAGCACAGCAACAGATTGGACAGAACTTGGCGTGACTCTAGGACACTGTTTCCTTCCTGGTCTTTTTGGAATCTCCCTCCTTCACTTTTCTTTTTCCCTACACGACTCTTACTCCTCACCCTAATTCCTCTCTAGATCCAAATCGATGGGTTTTGTTTGTTGTGCTGCAGAGTTCTATTTTGTAGAAACAAAAGTGAACCCCAGTCTTGAGTGTCTGTTTGTTGGTTCCCCACCCTCACTTCCACTTCTCCACTCACAAGTATTGGAGCTGTTTATATCTAGGCTTTGAACATAACAGACTTACATGGCCTCTACCCTCATGATCTGACAGTCCCCTGTAGAAGAAAAAGTGATGTTTAAGCTGTGATTTAAGGGGTGCACAGGAGTTTGCCAGGTGAGGTGAGGGGCTAAGGAGAGGGGTGAACATTGCAGGCAGAGGAACAAAGGATGGGGAGAGAGAACATAGCATTGTGTAAGACCAGGAAGACGGTGGGGCAGCTGGTGCATGTAAAGCGATGGGGCAAGCAGCATGTGATGAGGCAGGAGGAGACATATAGCCAGAGAAAAGAGTACAGACTTTATCTGAGGCAGTGTAAGATTTGGAGGGCTTTGAACATGGAAAATAAGGCCTCTGGGTGGTACAAATGGTTTGTTTTTGACTACTAATGTAAAGGTTGGTGGTTTGAACCCACCTAGTGGTACAGTGGAAGAAAGGCCTGGCAATCTGCTTCTGTAAAGAAAACAGCCCAAACCCTATGGAGCATTTCTACTCTGTAACACATAGGGTCACCATGAGTCAGAATCAATTCAGTGGCAATGGGAAACATTGAAATGACCGAATAGATTTGCTTTCCTAGATGGGACTGGAGGCTGAACTCTTATGAGTCCCAATACAGGGGCAAAGCATTGGTAAAGCCATCAGCATTTTCAAGATCAGGAGCCCCATCCTCCCACTAGGGGCTAAGATCACCCAGTTTTCCCCTGCTTGCTCACCTCTCCCACTGCTGTCTTATTCTTATCCCTGTCTCCATTCTGACTGTTCGGCCTTCCACATCCTACTGGCTCTTGCCTAGCTTCTAGGTTGACTATTTCTAATACAGCCACCCTGTATTCAAGCACTCTTTTTTTTTTTTTTTTCATTGATTCAATAAATACATATTAGATGATTACTAAGGAGCCCTGGTGGCACAATGGTTAAGTGTTTAGCCACAAAATAAAAGGTTGGTGGTTCGAACCCACCCAGCAAGTCTGCAGGAGAAAGACCTTGAGATCTGCTTCCATAAAAGTTATAGCCAAACCAAGTGGGATTCATACCAGGTTTACAAGGGTGGTTCAACTTCAGAAAATCAATAAATGTAATCCACCACATAAACAAAACAAAAGAACCATATGATTATATCAATCGATGCAGAAAAGACATTTGATAAAATCCAACATCCATTCCTGTTCAGAACTCTCAGCAAAATAAGGATAGAAAGGAAATTCCTCAACATAATAAAGGGCATATATGCAAAGCCAATGGCCAACATCATTATTAATGGAGAAAGACTCAAGGCATTCCTCTTATGAACGGGAACCAAGCAGGGATGCCCTTTATCACCACTTCTATTTAACATTGTACTGGAAGTCCTGGCCAGGGCAATAAGGCAAGAAAGAGAAATAAAAGGCATACAAACTGCCAAAGAGGAAATAAAACTATGTCTATTTGTGGATGATATGATCCTGTACATAGAAAACCCAAGGGACTCATCAAAAAGCTACTGGAACTAATAGAGAGGTTCAGCAAAGTGGCAGGATACAAGGTCAACATACAAAAATCAGGTTGGATTCCTCTACACTAACAAAGAGTCCTCTGATAAAGAAATAAGGGGAATAATACCATTTACAACAGCTACTAGAAAGAAAAATATCTAGGAATAAACCTCACCAGAGACACAAAAGACCTTTACAAATAAAACTACAAAACACTGCTACAAGAGACAACAAGGGCCTACATAAATGGAAGAACCTACCTTGCTCATGGATGTTGTTGTTGTTGTTATGTGCCGTCGAGTCGGACCTGACTCATAAGGACCCCTCCTTGGGTTCCCAAGGCAGTATCACTACGGAAATAGATTGCCCATCTTCCTTCCGAGGAGTGGCTGGTGGGTTTGAACCGCCAGTCTTCTGGTTAGCAGTCAAGTGCCTTAGGCACTATGCTACCAGAGCTCCT
>NW_006921824.1:2332059-2388461 GCF_000298275.1 Orycteropus afer afer | reverse complement strand
CATACATAAAACAAACTCAAGTTGGATCAAAGACTTAAATGTAAAACCCAAAACTATAAAATTCATCAAAGATAAAATAGGGGCAACTCTGGGGGCCCTAATTTATGGCATAAATAGACTATCAAGCATAACCCAGAATGTGCAGGAGGTAGAAGAGAGACTAGATGACTGGGACCTTTTAAAAATTAAACTCCTATGCGCATTGAAAGACTTTGTTAAAAGGGTAAAAAAGAGAACCTATAGATTGAGAGAAAATATTTGCTTGGAACATATCTGATGGACTTATCTCTAAAATCTATAGAAAACTTCAACACCTCACCAGCAAAAAGACAAATAACCCAAATCACAAATGGGTGAAAGACGTGAACAGACACTTCACCAAAGAAGATATACTGGCGGCCAGCAAACACATGAGAAATTGCTCATGATCGTTAGTCATTAGAGAGATGCAAATCAAAACAATGATTAGATATCATCTCACCCCAGCAATAATAGCAAAGTTCAACAGGTCAGAAAATAACAAATGCTGGCGAGGTTGCAGAGAGATTGGAACTCTTGTGCATTGCTGGGGGGGTTGTAAAATGGTACAACCTTTGTGGCATATGGTATGGCATTTCCTTAAAAAACTGAAAATAAAAATACCATTTGACCCAGCAATTCCATTACTAGTAATATAACCTAAAGAGGTGAGAGGCAGCACATGAACAGACATCTGTACACCTATGTTCACTGCAGCACAATTCACTATAGCAAAGAGATGGAAACAATCTAAATGCCCATCAGTGGATGAGTGGACAACCAAATTATGGTACATGCACACAATGGAATGCTATGCTACATTAAAGAACAATGAGGGATATGCAAATCATCTTGCAACGTGATGAACCTGGAGGACATTATGCTGAGTGAAATAAGTCAATCACAGAAAGGCAAGTACTGTATGAGCCCATTACTGTAAACAGATGAAGAAGGGTTTGCTTGGGAAAGGGAACTCACTTTGTAGGTTACCGGGGAGGGAAGAGAAGGGGAAGGATTAATTTTGGACTAGTTGGGGCCCACACGCTGATGTGGGTAAGGGGAGGGATATACGGAAAGAGTCTGTGACCACCATGATAACATTAGTAAATGGGAGGACACTGAATTGTGCACATAAGAGATAGTCGACAGATGCTAATACGAACCAATGTGCCCACAATACTGCATTGCCATTAACACCAAACACCAGTCTACAGATAAACACATAAACACTTGAGAGGATCAGATGGGGGTCAGTGAACAGGAGTATACTCTAGACCAAGGATAGATTCAGCTGAGGCTAATCTTGCACAGACACCAGTGATACAAAATACCTGCAGTCTTTACAGAAACAATAGAAGACAGACACAGAGTAATCCCTCACATACACCCAGACACTATGGGAAAGAGATTCAATAGATCTACCATCTCAGGACCATAGTACTGGGGGACACCAGACTCAATTGGCACAACAAAATACATAAAAGCTTTGTTCCACATCCTACATTGATGAGTAGGACTGGGGGCTTAAAAGCTTTCAAGTGGCTATCTAAGATGCAGCTAATGGTCTCCTAGTGTCAGAAGTGAAGAAGAGTGCAAAAAACCAAGGGCATTTGGAACCATTCAGCCCTAGGTCACGATGGCCCTTGAGACCAGAAGAACTAGATGGTGCCTGGCTACCCATGCCAACCACTCAGGAAAGGATCAAATCTAGAGATCCTGGATAGAGTGGGAGGAAAAATGTGGAACAAAATTCAAAAACTCAATAATGACCAGAATTACTGGTCTAATGGAGTCTGATGAGACCCCCAATACTATGGCCCTGGAATACATTTTGCACCTGGAATAAAACTCACTCTCAGGGGCTGGCTCTCAGCTCAATAGTTAATGAGATGTACATGCAGACCACTCAACTCAGGATGATGCACCCACATACTCTATGGTAATACATCCCTTAGAGCAATAAGACCACATGGCATCAGAGGGGCAACATTCACACTGAGGAAATGCAGGACAAATAGGAGTGCATAACTATGAGCGGCACAGGAGGAGGGTTACTGGGCAGGGAGGGGATAGGAGACTGGGTTAGGGTTGGACATGGTAAATGGGGAGTGAAACTAAATGTACACATAACATTGAATGTAGAACAAACTTTTAAAATAATTTTTTTTTAAAAATAATAAGTTATAGCCAAGAAAACCCTATGGTACAGTTGTACTCTGCCACATGTGGTCATTATGAGTCAGAATTGACTTGCTGGCACCCAACAACAACAGTACACCAGGTGTTGTGCTAGTTATAGGGGATATAGGGGGGAAGAAGATTCACGTTTCCTGATTTTAAAGAGCTTAGAATTGGTCCAGTGGTTCCCAAACTTGCCCACCCATTAGAACCATCTTAAAGTTTTAAAAACATCTTAAAGTTTTAAACATGAGCCTCACCTCAGACCAACTGAATTGGAACCTCTGGAGCTAAGTCTCCAGGAAGCTGTAGTATTAAAATGTTCTTCTAAAAAAAAAAAAAAGAAACAAACAAAACAGAAAAAAAAAACACCTTTCCTCTAGATAAGTCTGCTGTACAGCCAGGACCACTGGCTTAGAAGTTTGCTGAACTGGAATTTTTCTGTTGGCTATTCCTCTACAGAGTTGATAAAGGGAGCAAACCCTCTTCCTTTAGCCACCCTGGCTCTAGACCACAAAACAGAGCAATTACTAGAGAGAAAGATAGGGAACAAGCTCAATCTAACAGAGCTATAAGCCTGAGACTTGCTCACTTGCCTTTAAAGAAGCAAAAGGAGCAGCCTGGGATGGATAGAAGAGTAGAGTAGAGTTAATAGGTTTATTTATTTGGGCTGTGCCTGTCTAGGGTGGAAAATGCCTCTTTCTGAACCTAAATTATATAAATAATCCAGTTAGAAAGTGGGAGACCAACTCTATGCCTTGGAGCCACAAACATTCCTTTTTTCACAGCACCATATTGATTACTATGGTCAAGAACTAGGGATGGTGGTACCAGCCAGTCTGAAATGGTGGCTGTGATGAGTAACTAATAAAAAATAATCAAGCATATGATCCAGAAGTCCATAAATCTGAGTACTGGAGCAAACTGAAGCAAAGGGGGCTGTTAGCTCACTGTCCCCTGAACATGTTCCCATATGCCTATGACCACCTGCTGAGGGACTCCAAGAAGGGGTGGTCAGATCCTACCTGAACTCTCACACCCTGGAGGATAGGTGTTCATAGGGTTTGAGAGGATTGCAGTCAACTTTCTCTCTCTTGATGAAGACAGCTCACAAGATAGATAGCAAATTGCTAAGCATTTATTTGTTGGGGCTATCTATGAGCCAGGAACTTCAAACATGAATATACCTACAATTCATCTGGGATGAAAGGATACAGTTGTATGTAAAAGTAAATAAATACAAGACTCAGATGTTTCCAGACAACACCAGAAGAAATAGTTTTACAGTTGTGTGAGGTTCTGTAAAGGAGCTGGTGGTGCAATGGTTACAGCATTCAGCAGCTAAAGGTCAAGGGTTTGAACCCACCAGCTGTTCCACAGAAGAAAGATGAGGCAGTCTGCCTCTGTAAAGATTACAGCCTTGGAAATCCTATGGGACAGTTCTACTCTGTCCTATGGGGTCACTTGGAGTCGAAATTGACTCTATGGAAGTGGGTTTGGTTTTGGTTTTGAGGTTCTGTACCTGACTGTAGCGCAGTGAATTACTTAGTATGGTATTTCTAGCCAAGATTTTTGTGACTCTCAACAGATGTCTGGGTGGGATTATGCAAGTATAAGGTGCTTATGGCCCACCAAGGGCATTGGATAGCTTGTTAATAATGCTAATAAGTTACACAGCACCTTTGTGTGGGTGGAACTGTGCAAATAACCTAACTTGGGGATTGGTCTGTTTTGTTATCTTGCTAAGCTTAAATGAGCCATGTCAGAGGCAGAAAGGGGGGAATCTCACTGTCATCAAGAGAGAAACAGGAGTACAGTGTGTCCTTGGACCCAAGATCCCTGTGCTGAGTCAGCAGAGAAACCGGGGGCAGCAGAAGCAGTGGAATCAAGAGACTGGCATGTGACAGGGTGGTAGGCTTGGTGGCCTACAGAGTGAGAAAGCTGAGCGCTTTTGAGCAGGAGGCTTGCTGAAGGAGTGAGGTGTACCTATCAGCAGAGATAAAAGAGCTTTGTAACATTTGCCTGAGCAGGGCAGAGGCCAAGGGCCAAAGAGAGGCATGCCTACAACATGGCTGAGGTGAGGCTATCCTGATTGAAGAATTGTATGCTGAGCTTTCCTGAACCATAACCAGTTACTTCCCTAATAAACTCCATAATCATGAATATTGTCTATTAGTTCTGTGTGATCACTGCAACAACTTATCAAACACAGCAGAGAAGTAGTGACTGCAGTGGGAGGGACGGTTGGTGTCATAATAGGCAAAAAGATGGTGCCATGTCTAACTTCTGCGTCATAGGAATCAGCCTTGGTCTGCTGGTGGCAATTTTCTCTATCCCTTGTGAAGTTAGAGGAGGTCAGAAGATGCCAGCACGGTCACCACCACACCCTTTTTGCACTGAGCATTTATCCAAACAGCATGTATTTGAGGGCAAAGCACTCTAGGTGACATATAGATATGTAAGTTATGGTCTTTGTTCTCGAGAAGCTTCCATTGTGAAGATAGAACAAGTACAAAACATAATGGAAAATAGTGTAGGCTGGAACAAGTGAGTGAGTCAGTGTCAGTTTTAATGTCAACAGGACTTGTACTGAAATACCCAACTTTTTTTTACATAGCCTCTGGACAATTTTCAGGGAGACAGTTCTGGCCACTTTGAGATTCATCTTATTGGTTAGTGATCAGCCTCCTATATTGATATTATCAAACACTGTGGCCCAGTCAAGTTGCTGACCCTTCTTTCATCATGCCTGTGAATCACTTCCATTTTGGTTAGACACCCATCTCTTCTATTGGGAGCTGAGTCATTGTCAGTGGGAGGATGAAAAGGTGCAGAGAAGAGAAAAATCAGTTAATACATCATCATTTTGAGAGAAGGGATAATGAAAGTGCCGCTTGATTGAGCAATAATACAGTCTTACATATGCCAATAATGTGAACCCTTCGTGCGAGTTTGTACTTAGTTCTCCTGTTTATTTCCCAGAGATACCTGTGGCTTAAATGGCAGGAGCAGAGAGCTTTGAGCCAAGAA
Organism: Orycteropus afer afer; assembly: GCF_000298275.1. Classification (NCBI taxonomy): domain Eukaryota; kingdom Metazoa; phylum Chordata; class Mammalia; order Tubulidentata; family Orycteropodidae; genus Orycteropus; species Orycteropus afer. The sequence continues at coordinate 2,383,235 of NW_006921824.1, read as the reverse complement.
TTGGCACCACCTGGGAGAAAGTCACTGCATCTCTGTGCAGAGGCAGGTGCTTGATCCTTGCCTGGAAGCTGGAGGAGTTGGCTCTGAAGAGTCAGGTGGGAGAAGAACTAACTTAGTGTCTCCCTGAGAGAAGGGACTCTTTGCCTTCAACTTGCTTCGGGCAGACATTCAAAGACTGGCCTCATTTATATTGGAGTGTATGGCTTCTCCTACACGTGTTTTGTTTCATTTCCAGGTCCTAATCTCTTTCTCTGTCACACACACAGTAATTGACTGAAGACGAGTGGAAACACAGTGTTACCATGGGGGTTGGACAGAGAATCCTGAGGAGGAGGAGTAATTGGGCAGGCCCTGGCCAGATTCAGACTTACAGACTGTGAGAATTACCTAAAATCTTGGAAACCCAGTTCTTACCACTGTTTTACAGAGGAGGAATCAAAGAGTTCAAGAAGTAAATGACTTGTCCAGCGTCAGTGCAAAAAAAGGCACGGGGACAGCATTCTCTGACCTCTTCTAACTTCACAAGGAGGAAGGACAAGCCACATTAACATCAACAGCCCAAGGCTGAGTCCTGTGAGGTGGAGGTCAGACATGTTGCCACCCTGCAACCATTTTACCAATTCTGACACCAACCATCTCTTCCATGGCACTCTCTACTTTTCTGCTGGGTTCAATAATTCATTGAACTGGCCATACAGAACTCACAGACAATACTCACAATTATGGGGTTTATTTGGGAAGTAACAGGTTACAATTCAGGATCAGAAACAACTCAGGATACAGTTCTTCGATCAGGACAGCTTCTTCTCAGCTATGCCCTTCTCTCTGGCCTTGACCTCCGTCCTGCTCAGGCCAGTGTTACAAAGCTTTTTAAGCTTTTCTAATAGGTGCCCAAAGAGGCACCCCACTCCACCAGCAAGGCTCCTGCCTAAAGGCACTCAGCTTTCTTGCTCAGTGAGCCGCACAGCCTGCCACTCCATCTCATGCCAGTGTCTTGGTTCAGTTGCCTCTGCTGTTGCCACCTCTCTGCTTAGGGATCTCAGGTCCAAGAATGGGCTCCACTCCTAGATCTTCTTTCTTGATGGTCGTGAGGTCCCCCTTTTCTGCCTCTGGGATGGCTCATTTTAAGCCTACTGAGTTGGCAAAGCTGACTAATCCCCATGTTAGGATTCCATACACATGATTTTCATTGTTCCACCACCCCAAGGATGCCACACACCTTATTTACATTACTAACAATCCCCTTGGTGGGCCACAAAGCACCTCACGTTTACATAGTCCCACCCAATCATCTGGTGGGAGTCACAAAAACCATGGGTCGGGGGAGACATACTAACTAATTCACTGCACCACAGTCACCCAACTAGAACTCAGACCTGATCCATGGCGTGGAGCTCTGATCATTACCAGGCAGTCTGCTTGAATCTTTCTACTTTGCTGCTTCAGTCTCCGTGCAATGCAGTGTCTCTGGGGCCAAGGGGGTCCCAACCTTCCCTTTATGCTTGCTGGATGCCCAGGACTTCACTGAGCCTTCTGATCTGTTGTCTTGAGGAGCCCACAGCCTAACTGGAAAGAAGAGATTAGATCCTGGTTTTCAAACAAGCAGGCATCAGAATTACCTGGAGGGCTTGTTACAACACAGAATGCTGGGCCTCACTCCCAGAGGTTCTGATTCAGTAGGCCTTGAGTGGGCTCTGAGAATTTGCTTTTCTAACAAGTTCCCAGGTGTGACTGATGAGAACCACTGGGCTAGACTATAAACTACCAAAAGGCAACAAAGAGATTTTTCAGGGCTCTTTGCAAGGTGGTTGGATGCAAAATCTCCCTAGTCAGCAGCTGAGGTTACCACAGCTCTATTAACTTCACGATGTTTCCCTTGGCCAAAGCCCACTAAGTTGTCTTCAAATTTGAAACATTCAGCAAACAAGGGCAATGCAGAGCCACAGGAAAGTGCACCTGATTTTCATGACAAATATGGTAATGCTGTATTAGCTAGTGGAGCTAATCTTTGTGTTGCTATATGGACACATACAGCACAAATTGGAATAGAATGGAACCTGTCTCCTGTTGGCAGAGTCACCCCAAAGGAATAGAGAGATTAGTAATCTAACCAGCTGGTGGTATAATACTGAATTGTTTCAAAACCAGCTTATAATTGATGCCAAGTAAAAGCACTGTGTACCCATTAAAATATGGCATTACTGAAATAGAAAAAAAATGACATAGAATGAATGGAAGCTGTGTAAAGGAATGTAGGAACAAGAAAAGGAGTAAGGATGACTTTGTTCATAAAACTCCTGGGGCTGGTCCTTGGAAGATGTCCCTCACACCTCCTCCATCCTAACCTCAGGTTTATCTAGAAGTTTTTACAGTGGCTTTTAAAATCCTCCCTGCTTGGGCAAGGTAAAAACCTTCCAGTGGATTCTTTCCCAAACCTCTTCATTTCTGCTTAGATTACTGCAGGCTGCCCAGGCACCTGCCTCCCATGATGTCTGAGGGACCTTCATGTCCTAAGGACCTTGATGATAATGAGTCAGGCTGTGGTGAACTTAGATCTTTCCTACTTCCCTCATGCTCACACGGTGGCCCAGGAAGGCTAAGAACACTGACACGCAGAGAACGGTAAAGGGTGGGTCCACTGTCATAGGATGAGTGGATGGATTAAAAACTCCATAGCTCACATTGACTCAGCTCCTCTTTTAAGGTCCTCATCCTCTTGAATCATCAGTGAATGTGGACTTGCTTTCACAGTCATGAGGTCTGAATGTTGGTCACTGAGGTCCAAAGTGGTTTTTTAATGTAACAGCATAGAGGTGAACGACACACACAGAGAGACAGAAATTCATCATTCTCTCCCAAGTTAGGGTGCAAACCCAGGAACTCATCTGAAATGACCCACCTCTCCAAATCTTTTTACTGTTTGACTAGCTTTATTTGGCTGTGGGATATCAAAGGCAAAACAGATATATCTGGTATCTCAAAGCTGTCTCAGGAATTATAATAACTTCAGGAGGAGGCCAGGTAATGGGCAATGGAAAGTCAGAGGGCAGGAATGCCCCACCTAGAGTTGAGCCATCTGAGGGAGGGCCCAAGTCCTGGAGAAGCAGTTGGAGCCCTCAGGTGAGCACTGTCTTTTCCCAAAACTCTTCCAGCTGCCTAGGGATCCACTGAGGCAGCACCTTAATCTTACTACAGGATGGCCCTCATACCCAACAGCGTCTGATCACTTGACAAACTGCCAAGCCTCTCCAAGTGTCTCGGACTCTGGCTTGTTCTGCAGGTAAGGGACTGATGTCACTCAAAGTCTACCCAGTTTTGTGGTTGTTGTGAACTGCAGACAAGAGAATTAGGAAATATTAACTGATTTTCTATATCAAAAGCCTGAAAATCTTTCCAAAAGACCCAGGTCTAGAGCTCTCCCAGTTCATCCACTTTTCCTCCACCTCAGGGGTTGGAGGAGCTGCCATGAAGTGCCCCCTACCCCCTAGTTCCTCCCAGAAGAGCTGGTGTGTGGCTGATGAGTGCTTCTTCCCTTGGAAAGGAGGAGGGTGAGGCCCCGGACTTGCTTCCTGAAGCCACAAGGCAAGGGGAGGCTGCTGATTCACCACTAGCTGCTTCCTGGAACTGCCATGCCAGGCTGGCTGATGAATGATTTTTCCAAAGTGATCCAGAGCTGTTACAAAATTCCTGCTTTACCCCAACCAGACTTTGCTGTAAGTCAAGCCAGAAAGTTACGCAAAGGCACATGTAGTGTGAGCAGTCAAGCACATGAGATTCCAGACCCAATTTGCCTTCATTTCCCTCTCAGGACCTGGGATCCAGTCACTTCAGCTGATCTGTACATTCTTATGCAGCCTGGGTGGGCCCAGGATGGTGACCTCAACATTCTACCCTTCTCTGAGCTCTGGTCAAGGCCTTTGTGGTTGGGCTGTGCATCTGCCTGGCTGGAATTGGAGTCATGTGGAAGCACATGGGTAATTCTAACATCCAGACTTGACAGATTTGCCTGATTTCCCTAACGGGACTGAGGCAGCAGCTGAACCCTTAACTTCTTTTGTCCCTGCATTTCACAAAGATGCTTTCTCTGGCCCTGACCAGCCCTCCAGCTGGTCTAAAACAGGAAGCCATCATGCTCCATACTCACTTAGACTTGCTTGTGTGTGTGTGTGTGTGTGTGTAAATGAATATATGTTTCTCAGAAATAAGGGTCTCATTTGGAAGTGCCCCCTGCTTGACCCTGGTGTCCATTTCTCTCTTAGATAAAGGAGAAATAAAGAAGAACCCAAGTCTCTCTGCTGCTTTAGAAGTGCAATGGCTTTCCTTTAGAATGGAATTCCTGATGAGAGGCAGCCAAGGATGTGCAGAGACGGGTGAGGAAAAACTCTGGATTTCTCATGTTCTGCCTTGTAGAAGTTTATAGTGTGTTTACGTTTATAAGAAACATCAAAAATAAAAATCCTTGGTTCCACTTCTTATCCTTTCCCCAACTGAGCAAAGGGCAAATGGAAAGCTAATGAATGGGAGTGTCTGGGGATAAAACAGATGAGAAGCAGTGACTAAACCCCAAACTTCTAGGATTAACTAGAATATGATTCCTCCTTCCTTGAATTATGGTTTATGGAGCCTTTAACTCAACTCACTGCTGTCTAGTCAGATCCGACTCACAGTGACCCCTCTTTGGGTTTCTGAGGCAGTATCACTATGGAAGTAGATTGCCCAACCTTCCTTCCACAGAGGGCTGGTGGGTTTGAACCACCAGCCTTCTGGTTAGCAGTCAAATGCCTTAGGCACTATACAGCCAGAGCTCCTATGGAGCCTTCAGATGGGAAAATTCTGGATGAGCTAAAGGTCCTCACCTTTAAACTTAATTCCTCAGTTATACTAAGTATAACTAAATTTTGCACTGAGTGTTTAAGAATTTATAACAATCTTGTGAGGTAGGTACTACTACTGTTATGACCATTTAACAAAAGAAGAGAGCAAGGATTGGGAAGGGTTAACAACTGGCCCAGAGTGAATGCAGAGTCAAGTTTCAAATCCATGCCTTCTGACTCCAAACTCCTCTTCTTCAGAGTCCACAATATATACACAGCAGGTGGTGTTGACATGCCCCAGGAAGCCAGGAGACAAATCTGAGCCTCAGGAAGTGAGTCCCTGGAATCCCAGTTGGGGTTCTATCTTTCTGAGAAGCTACAGACCAAACAGAAGTTTGCTGTGTCTGTGGCTTATCTCAGGCTTTGCATACAGAAAGCACATGGCGGTTCTCACAGAGCTTAGCTCAGCGCTGTAACACAGGAAGTGCACAATGAACAGCACAGTCTCTTCAGAAAGTACTGTTGGCCATGTTTTACCCTCTTGGGTGACATCGCAAAAGCTTTCTTAACTATCCTCGCCCTGCCATTCCTCACTACAGACCCATTTTCTGAAAGTGTAATCTAAGATTTCATTTTGTTTTCAAAACGTTGTGTGTCTTCCCTCTAAGAACGACCATTCCTTAATGACCCCTATTTTTTCTGCTGAGCTCTGTGCCTGAAGATGACACAGTAGCAAGGGATGGAGCCTGCAGCTTACACTGCCAGACTATGCTTCCTCTCATTCTTCTCCACATTCCTGAAACTCTGAATTTGTTCTCCATTCTTGCACTTAGGAGGAGAATGAACCCCTCTCCAACCTAAGAGGGCTAAGTCCTGATTTGTTTAATACTTAGACTCTATGCCACTGCACAATGGAACCAACTGAAGAGCCTTTAAAATCCCATCAATCCCAACTGGGGCTCCAGGGCATTCTCAGGAGGTAACTGTTGCTTGGCTTCTATTTCCCAAGGCCAGTGATTGGCTTTAGGTATGGACATGTGCTGCTCAACTGGCCAATGGGAGATGAGGATGTGAGGTTGTTGGGAAGCTTTTGGGGAGGGGGGAAGAGCCATGACTCAGGCATATTCCCTTTTTTGTCTCTCTGGAGGCTGTTGTCTTCATGCAGTCCAACATGAAAGAACTTTGTTTAGTTAGTGATCTGTAGACATTACCTCATGTGATCCTCACACTACCTTATGAGAAAGTTAATATTATGATTTTTATTATTATCCTCATTTTAGAAAGAAGGAAACTAAAGCTCACAGATGATTAAATATTTTTCCCCATGAACAGCACCTAGTAGAAGCTGAGCCAGGATGAACCTAGTTCTTGTCTAGCTCCAAAGATTGTGATTTTTTAAAATCGTGATTTGAGTGGAAGTTTAGAGAGCAAATACACTTTCTGTGCAGCAGCTCACATACACTTTGTCTCATAGCATTGACTGAATTTCCCACAATGCAACAGCTCCCCTCTCATTTCCTCCCCATAGTTACCCCTTCCTTGTGTCCTTCCCTCCATGCACTCCTGCCCCTTGAGCTATCTCCCCACACATACACAGCCCTTCTATTCTCCCATGATTATTCTCTCCAAAGAGTGTATCTACCTAATGTAAATGTTCAGCTCATATGCCTGTCTTTTGTTTGGCCTGGTTCAATTTCAGATCTGAAGTTCCATCAGGCTGCATTAGACCAGCAAACCTGGTCCTTTTTTTTTTTTTTTTTTTTCTAATGATTTTGTGTTTTGTTCCACATTGTTCTCCCACTCTGTCCAGGATCTCCTACATAGAAACCCCTCCGAGTGGTTGACTGTGGTAGCTGGGCACCATCTAGTTCTTCTGGTCTCATAGTTATATAGGTTGAGGATCACATGGTATACCAGTCACTTGGACTAATTCTTCCCATTCATCTTTGGTTTTCTTCATTCTTCTTTGCTCTGAACGAGGAGAGACTCATCATTGCATCTAGATGGCTGCTTACAAGCTTTTAAGATCCCAGTCACTACTCAACAAAGTAGAATGTGGAACAATGTTTTGTGAAGTATGTTATGCCAACTGAGCATGATGTCCCCTGTGACTATGGTCCCAAGCCCACAGGTCCAACTTCCTACTCCCTCTGGGTAGCTGGCTGTAGCCAAGAAGTGACTACAACCTTGTCCCTTGTCAGCTCTACTGTATACCTGGGAATTCTTACAGAACATACCACTTGTAGAAACATTGTCTGCCAACCCTATACATGGTCTTGGGCACATTCCTCCCTGCATAGACATAACTAATAGTTCAGCCTGTCCACCCATTTATTCACCCATGTATTCATGTTTGCCTTCACTGACAACACAGTACTGTATGGACAAAAGGGTTCATCTTTGTTGTCTGTACCTCCCATGCACCTCTCTATGTCAATGACCATGATTTTTTCACTGTTTCCAAGGATGTGGTGGTAAGTTGGCTCTCAAAAAAAAAAAAAAAAAAAAAGGAAGGAAGGAAGCAAAGAAAAAAGCAAAGCTCTGATTTAGCATTTACCAATTTCCATGGTGTAAATACTCTTACCATGGTCAGTTTCAAGCTATCATCATGAGCTCACTGAACACTGCATTGGGAAGAGATAACTTCCAGTTGGTTTCTGTGAGCCAGCTCCAACAAATCAGTAGAAACTGAGGAAAGTGCTCAAACTTACCTTTGATTCTAATTACTGTTTCTCCTCCCCCCAAAAAACTCCCCATTGCACATCTTTATTCTGTATTGTTAGGAAAGAAGAATAGCTATTGTTTCTAGAAGGAAGAATAAGCATGATGATGAGACATAAAACAATATGGGTGAACCCCTGAAGTTTCCTAAAGCCTACAGAAACAAATGCTGTAGTCTTCATGCAAATGAGCATCCTAAGTGTCTGTTTATCACTTTGCAGAATATTGGACCAAAAGAACCTTGATCATTTACTTGGTCTTTTTGCCATATGAGCAGCTTTTTTTTTTTTTCCCTATGCTTGGTGATATAGCACTTGGTTAAAGCACTTGGCTAACCATCCAAGTTAGTGGTCTGAACCCGCCAGCCACTTTGTGGGAGAAAGATGTTAGCCTGCTTCCACAAATATTACAGTCTTGGCAACTCTAAGGGGCACTTCTACTCTGTCCTATAGAGTTGCTATGAGTTGGACTTGACTCAACGGCAATGGGTTTGGTTTACGGGGCTGAGCACCTGATCATGATGAGCACAAATTCCTGGCTGTGTGGAACAGTGAAAACAAAGGTCTCAGCATATGATTAGTAGAAATATTAGGGGGATCTAACTCCAGGCCTGCCCCAATGGGCAAGGGAAGCAGTACAATTAAGCTTCCCTAGATGACAGCATGATAGCCTCTTAGGGTTGGAATGGTTATCCAGTCTCATCTCCTGTTCATCATTCCCACCAACAGTTGTACAGATTATGTTTGGAGATGTTCAACTAAAAAACCTCCCAAAATTCAAGCCTATTGCTGTAAAATTGATTCTGACTCATGGTAAGCCTGTATGTTCAGAGTAGAAATGCTCCACAGGGTTTTCAATGCTGTGACCTTTCTGAAACAGTTCATCGGGTCTTTCTTCCAAAGTGCATCTGTGTAGACTCAAGCTGCCGACCTTTCAGTTAGTGCTTGGACATTTTTGCTGCCTAGGGATTCTGAAGATGTCCAGTGATTGTAACTTCTTCCCCCCAGCCCCGCCCCAAGGAAATCTATTATACATTTGAGCACCTTTATGAAGAAGTTCATTTTTATGTTAAAACAAATTCTGTAACCCCTGTTGCAGCCTGACATGGTTCTAATTCTAATCCTGGCAGCCATATATTACCAGAATAGTCCCTTTCCACATGGAAAGCATATCAGTCAGGACAGATATAATGTTATACTGCAGTGACAGACCACCCTCATAATCTAAGCAGCATTAAACACCAATGATAGCAACAACAACAACAATTATTTCTTGCTCATGCAAAATGTACATCGAGGGTTGACTGGATGTTCTGTCCATGTCAATCACACAGGGACCCAGGCTGTCAGAGCCCAGCTGCCCTCTCTCATCATTGCCATTCACTGGGGGAAAGAATGTCTCAGCATTACTGAAATGATCCAGTTTGTAAGTGGTGTACAGCACTTCTGCTCTTCACTCAGCCATAACCATTCAGGTAGCTCTTAGTATGGCTCAGGAGGTGGACAGCTGGAACTATTTGATGAGCAGCATCAATAACCATGATGACAGCTTTCCACAGATTTGAAAGTCTTATAACCATCTCATCTTTTTTTCTCAGGCTGCCAGTTTACCTCCTCACTTGCTGTGTTGTATGCTTTTTCTCCAGAACTTCATCAACCAATTCACTCTCCCTGAACATGATCGAGCTTTGTGTATCTCAGTGATGGTGCCTACAGTTGAGTCCAGTTTTCCAGGCACTGTCTAACCATGGCATTGCTGAGTGAGGTTATCATCCCCCTCATCTGAGACATCATCCTTATAACTCTGGAGCCTAAGGTTCCACTCGTTTGTTCATCTCTTTACGCAGCTAGAGTACTCTGTTGTATACTCACTAGACTGTAAGCTCCAGTTTAGTGGGGACCATGTCTATGTTGCTCATTGTTGTATCTCCATTACTTGGAAAAAGGTCCAAAAAGTCTTAATAAATATTTGTTGGATGAATAAATATATTGAATTTACTTTTTAACCACCCTGTAATTTTTTATTTATTATATCACTCATCACTCCCTGATATCTTATCCTGATATAATTAGCTTTACAAGCACAAGTTATATCTGTTTCTTAAATTTATTGCTTTAGCATGGAGCTGTGAAAATGTATTATCTTTGGAGTTAAAAAGTGTGTATTTGACACCAGGCTCTGATTGTATCATCCCACAGTACCAATTTTGTATGCACCTACAATGTGCCACATGTCATGGTGTTCTCTGGTTATCTAGTGCTGCTCTGACAGGAATATACCACAAATGGGATGGCTTGAACAAACAGGAGTTTTTTCTCTTACAGTTTGGAGGCTTTAAGTCCAAGTCCAAAGTGCCAGGCTCTAGGGGCTGGGAGAAAGCCCCTCACCCTTAGGCTTCAGTTCTGCCAACTGCTCCCCATCCACTGGAGCTAGAGGCTTTTCTTCCCTCAGACAGCTGCTGGCTGCTGAGGCTGACAAACCTAGGTTGACAAGTAAAAAGGCACAGTCCTGATGTTACCAAACCACATGGCAGGCCATTAATTCAAGTCCACTGAAAGTCCCAAGGTCGACAGAGCATGGTGGGCGGCTGAACAATGACATGGATACAAGCAGGGTCCAAGTGTGTCATAAGCTAGAGACCATTCCCAAAGTTGTTTCTTACTTACAGGAAGCAGACCACATAGGCAAAGCAGCTACTCAGCTGCTCCAACAGATTCCACCATGGAGTTGATTACTAATCTCACCATGGGGAGTAACTATATCCAACTGTGCAGCCACTCAACCAGGCCTAACCAAATTGACACACAAACTTAACCACTACACATGGATACAATTATGAGGAAGACAGACCACTGAGCTGCCTTACCACTGAATGGATCAATTGGGGTAAACAATATAGCATCTCTACATTAAACTATATAGAGTCCCTGGGTGGTCAAGCACTCAACTAGCTGAAAGGTTGGTGGTTCACATCCTTGTCTTAATCTGGTTTCTCTAGAAAAGCAAAACTTGTGAAGCTTATATATGTGTATAAATAGAGATTTATCTCAAGGAAATGGCTCATGCTGGCAAGTCCCAAATCCTTGGGTCAGATGTCAGGCTGGAGACTTCTTCTGACTCACGTGGCTTCAGGGTTGATGAACCCAATGTCAGCAGGTCAGATGGCAAGCTAAAGGTCAGATGGCAAGCTAAAGGTCAGATGGCAAGGTGCTGGCTCACAGGCTATAAAGGCTGATGAAACCAAGGTCAGTAGGTAAGATGGCAGGCTACTGGTCACAGGTTGTGGAGGCTAATGAATCCCAAGATTGGCAGGCATATGGCAGTCCACTGATTCAAGCCCAAAGAACTGGAGGTCAGATGATGACAAGCCAGAGGCAGGATCCAGATCCAGCAAAAAGCCAGAGAACTTTGTCAGAACAGCCATATATACTGGAATTGAGTCACACTTGTAAGGCAACTCTCTTTCAACGGATTGGCCGCTTGTGGTAGATCTCATCATGGAGGTGGTGATTACATTATAATAGGTCTCAAGATGGATGGTGACTATATCATAACTGCCAAACCACTGAGAATCATAGCCCAGCCAAATTGACACACAGTCATAACCATCACGGTCCACTCTTTGTCAATTATGCACTTTAAAGTGTACATAATCTCTAAATAAAGACAGTAATAAAGTCATACTTGTACCTAATATGTACACATGGACAACCAAAAATGCATTAGCCCACTTACATCTTATAAGTGAAGAAAACAAAGCTATTTGATGCACACATAACAACCATAGTCCTCATTTCTGCAACTGGTCACATAATAGTAGCTGGTATTTACAACTACCTTTTTCCACCACCCATTCCATATTTCCTTTGTCCTTACCAAGCACCTCAACTGGCCATGGTTCTTTGGCCAGTGGGGTGACCTAAACCTTCATTTGTGAAGGAAGGGTCTGGGCCATTAGTCAGTAGTCATGTTAGAACTGGGTTGCTGTAGTTTTCCATTGACTTTAATCACAGTATTAAGAGATGTCCTAAGAAATCTGTATTCCAGACATACTCTTCTTTACCTCCATTATGTAATATTAATCTGGTTTTCCCTTGGTAATCAGGATCAATCACACCAGACAATACAGTAACCCCATTCTTTGTTGATCTAGAGGCATGAGAAACCCAAAATGGCTGGGTGACATACTTAACTTTCAGTTCAATAGAATCAATTTCTGTCTCCAGGTGAGAGTATTCCTCTCTTTGGGACTAAGACCTCCAGACCTGCAGAGCATAGCGTCATAGGGACAGGAAGCAAAAAGTTTTTAGTGGGTCACTAGAGGTAATAGTGAGTGGTGCCGCTCTCATTTCCACCCCTTGGTTCCTGGACCTGTGAATCCTGGCTATTGGGGAAACAGCACTATCTATTGGATGCTGGTTTAGAGCATATACACTTTCCTGGAGAACCAGCTCCAGCCCCACAAGGTACTGCAGCAACATAATTGTGCTTTTAGAAGGCCATTCCATTTTTCTATCAAGTCAGTTGCTTCAGGATGATGGGGAACATGATAAGACTAGTGAATTCCATGAGCATGGGCCCACTGCCACACTTCATTTGCGTGAAGTGAGTCTCTCGATCCAAGGTGATACTATGTGGGATACTATGATGGTGGATAAGGCATTCTATAAGTTCATTGATGATAGTTTTACAGAAACATTGCATACAGGGAAGGCAAATACATATTCAGACCAAGTTTCTACTCCAGTAAGAACAAAACACTGCCCTTTCCATGATGGAAGTGGTCTAATGTAATCAACCTTCCACCAGTTGTTGGCTGATCATGTTGAGGAATGGTTCCATACTGTGGATTTAGTATTGGTCTCTGCTGCTGGCAGATAGGGCATTTATCAGTGGCTATTGCCAAGTTGGCCTTGGTGAATGGAAGTACATGTTGCTGAGCCCATGCAAAACCTCCATTCCTTGCCACCATGGCCACTTTATTTATAAGCCATTGGGCAATGACAGAAGTGGCTGGGAAAAGAGGCTTATTGTTTCCATAGAATGTGTCATCCTATCCACTTGATTGTTAAAATCCTCCTCTGCTGAGGTCACCCCTTGGTAAGCATTCACATAAAACACAGACATCCTCACTTCCTTGGCCCATTCAGAGATGTCTATCCACATATTTCTTTCTCATATCTCTTTGTTACCAATTTGATATTGTGTTCCTTCTAAGTACCTGATCATCCAGCCAAACCATTGATCACAGTCCATGAATGGGAATATAACCACACATCTGGCCATTTCTCTTTCTAAGCAAAGGGAACAATCAGATGCAGTGCTCGAATTTTTGCCCATTGGGAGGATTTCCCTTCACCATTTTCCTTTAGGGAGGTCCCAGAAAGAGGCTGCAGTGCCGCTGCTGTCCACTTTTAAGTGGTGGCTGCATATCATGCAGAACCATCTGTAAACCAGGCACAAGTTTTCTCTTCCTCGGTCAACTGATCATAAGGAACTCCCTTTGAGGCCATAGGTGCAGACTGAGAGAGGGAAGGTAATGTGACAGAAGTAGAAAACATGGGCATTTGTGCCACTTTCTCATGCAACTTGGGCCTTCAGGCCTTAGTCAAACCCATCTTGTATATACCATTTCCATTTAATGATGAAGTGCTGCTGTGCATGTCCGAATTTATGACTCTGTGGATCAGATAACACCCAGTTCATGATGAGGAGCTCAGACTGCATAGTGACTTGGTGGCCTATTGTTAGGTGTTCAGTCTCTACTAAGGCCCAGTAACAGACCAAAAGCTGTGTCTTAAAAGGAGAGTAGTTATCTGCAAAGGATGGCAGGGCCTTGCTCCAATATCCCAAGGATCTGTGTTGTGATTCACCAGTAAGTGCCTGCTAAAGACTCCTAACAGCATTTCTATCTGCCACTGCCACTTCAAGCACCATTGCATCAGCTGGATCACATGGTCCCAGTAGCAGACTGGCTTGCACAGTAGTCTGAACCTGCTGCAGAGCCTTCTCTTGCTCTAAGACCTACTCAGAACAAGTAGCTTTTTAAGTCACTTGATAAACAGGCTGGAGTAACACACCCAAATGAAGGATTGTTGTTGTTGTTACGTGGCATCGAGTTGGACCCAACTCATAGCGACCTCTCCTTGTGTTTGTAAGGTGGTATCATTATGAAGTAGAATTGTCAACCTTCCTTCCAAAGGAGTGGCTGGTGGGTTTGAACCACCAGCCTTCTGGTTAGCAGTCAAGTGCCTTAGGCACTATGCTACCAGAGCTCCTAAATGAAGGATATATTACCTCAAAAAATGAAAGAGGCCCACTAGGCATTGTGCCTCCTTTTATAGTTTTAGGAAGGACCAGATGCAATAATTTATCCTTCACCTTAGTAGGGATATCTTGACATGTCCCACACCCCTTGGCCCCTAGAAATTTCACTGAGGTGGAAGGCTTCTAAATTTTTGTGAGGTTAATTTCCCACCCTCCTGCACGCAAGTGTTACCAATAAGTCTAGAGTTATTGATACTGCTTCCCTACTAGGTCCAATCAGCATAATGTTAGCAATATAATGGACCAATGTGGTGCCTTGTGGAAGGGGAAGTTGATCAAAGTCCCTGTGGACTAAATTATGGCATAGTGCTAGAGGTCTGATATACCCCTAAGGTAGGAACACGAAGATGAATTGCTGGCCTTGCCAGCTAAAGGCAAACTGCTTCCAGTGATCCTTTGAAACTGGAATTGAGAAAAGCACTGGCCAGCTCAATAGCTGCATACCAGCTACAAGGAGTTGTATTAATTTGCTCAACCAATGAAACCTCATCTGGAAAAGCAGATACAATTGGAGTCACCACCTGGTTACACTTATGATAATCCACAGTCATTCTCTAAGATGCTTCCATTTTTTTGCACAGGCCAAATAGGAAGTTAAATGGGAACATGGTTGGAATCACCATGCTTGCATCTTTCAAGTCCTTGGAAGATGGCACTAATCTCTGCAATCCTCCAGGAAATATATATTACTTTTGGTAGAAAAAGTTCTAATGGCTTCCACTTGGTTTTTCCTACCACAATAGCCCTTATTCCACATGCAAGGGATCCAATGTGGGGCTTCTGCCAGTTGCTGAGTATATCTATTCCAATTATGTATTCTGGAACTGGGGCGATCACTATAAGATAGGTTCAAGGACCCACTAGATCCAATGTAAGTCAGACTTGAGCTAAGACTCCATTAATAACTTGACCTCCATATGGTTGTACTCTGACTGTTGGGCCACAGTGACATTTTGGGTCTCCTAGAAGTAGTATCAGTTCAGAGCCAGTGTCCAGTAATCCCTGAAAAGTCTGATTATTTCCTTTCTCCAATGAATAGTCACTCTTATGTTGTAGATCCCTCTGGGGAAGGCTGGGAGGAAGATCAACAGTACACATTTTTGGCAGTGTAGTGGGGTTCTTCCTTAAGGGGACCAAGTCTCCCCTTCATTCAAGGGGTTGTGGGTCTGTAAACTGGCTCAAGTCTGGGAACTGAGGGGCCATGATTCTATTGCGGTGATTCAAACTGGACTGCTGTTCACTTGACCTCCAATCCTTCTACTTGTACAGATCAAGTAAATATTTAGTAGCTATCCCATCTATATCACTCCTAGGGACACTATGCCTAAATAGCCCACACCATAAGTCTATACAAATCATATTCCAATTATTGCTTTGACCTTGCTGTCCAGTACAGCAACCAGTCCACCTTCTCTTTGTCTATAAGTGCTGCTACTTGGCTCCAACCACCACAGGGTGCATTCAGACCCATTGTAGTTAAATGTCTTAATTCAATTAGGACAGGACCCATTTTCAAATATGACTTGTACAGAATAGCAATCACAGCAGTTTTCCAGGATGCTAGGGCTCCCTTCACAAATTTGTTCCTTACTATTGTGGTAAAAGATATGTCCTCTGGGCACTCTGTGTGTGGATCTATGGGTCTAGTCTGGTAAATCCACTCTAACATGCCAACTTCCCTAAGTCTTTGGATACCTTCTTCTACAGTATACAAAGGCAGGTCTGGTAGTTCAACTTGATGTAATGTAAGCCATCACATAATCCATTTTTCAGTGAACAAGCCAAGTAAACTATTAGATACTTTCCTAACCTCTCAAGCTGAAACATGAATGAAGAATCCGTGCTTAGTGGGCCCAAATCAATAAACTCCGACTGATCCAACTTTATGTTTCTAGCACCATTAACCCACACCCTTAATAGCTATTCCTACACACATTTTCCAGGTTCCTGTTTGTACATATTAGAAAAATCAAGCAGTTCTTTTGCAGTATCATGTACTTCTTCCTGGGTCACATTTTGTACTTCACTGTTCAAGGCTCACTGGGACTTAAGTCTAGTTATAGGTCTAGAAGCAAAAATGGGTGGTGGAGGTGGTTTCTTGGAATATTCAGCAATATCTTGTAAGGAACCTGCCTCAGACAACACCCCAGGTGCCACCCCAGGCAATAGCTCAGAAAATGACTCATCAGGCAAAGCTGTGTTAATCTTATCACATGAGGGTAAGAGGGCTGGTTATGTTGGCAGGAGTGAATCAACAGAATTTAGGGGCTCAATGTCTTCAGCTTCCTGATTATCTGCCCATATGTCCTCATCTCATTTCAGGATCTCATTTCTTTCCAAGCAACGCCCTCACTTTAACTTCAGACACCATTTGAGGTTGCGAATTCAATTGGCATTGTAACTCAGACAATTTTATAAGACTTTGAGTTTGGTTTTTGGCAATATCAGCTCTGTTACTACCAAGGGCTATAGTCTCAGGGGTTCCACCAGTCTCTATCCAACCACTAAGTCTGGTTTGTTTTTTTTATGATTTTAAGTTTGGTTCCACATTTTTCTCCCACTCTATCCAATAATATTATCCCTTTCAGAGCAGTAGGTAGTGGTAGCCAGGCGCTATCCAGCTCTAACGGTTGTAGGGCCATGAAGGCTGAGATTCGCCTGGTCCATTGGATGAATTCCAAGGTTGTAATCTTTATAGAAGCAGACTTCCTCTTTCTCCAGAGTGGCTGGTGGGTTTGAACTGCAGACCTTTGGGTTAGCATTCCAGTGCTTAACAATTGTGCTGTCAGGGCTCCTTGCCAGGCAGACGTTATTGTTGTCAGTTGCCATCAAGTCATTTCTGACTCATAGCAACCCTACATACAACAGAAGGAAACATGGTCCAGTCCTGCGCCATCTTCACAATCGTTGCCATCCTTGAGCCCACTGTCACAGCCACTGTCAATCCATTTTATTGATGGTCTTGTCCTTTTTTGCTGGACTTCACCTAGCATAATATCCTTCTCTAGGGACTGGTCCCCTTCTGACAACATGACTAAAGTATGAGAGATGAAGTCTGGCCACTCTCGCCTAGCATACAGTAGGTGCTAAACAGATATTAATTCGATGAGTGAATGAATGATTCTCCAAGTTCCAGTTTACTTCTCTGTATCAGAATCTCCTGGGAGACCATGGTAGTTTGAAAATAAAGTAACACTTTGTCCCATTGTCTGATATTTTTGTGTTTAGTCATGCTATTACATATTTGTAATCTCAAATAAGATTAAAGGCAGATTTAAAACTTGTGTGCTAAACCAGGGGGAGCAGGAACACCTAAGCTTGCAGCACACTGTTCCAGATTACTGTTAATTGCCACATTTTGGGTAACTTTGCTTCTTGAATTTAGCTTCACCACAAGAAGAAGTGAAACCCTGCCATCTATTTTGTTAAGGTTCAGTCATATTAAACAACCACAAAGCCTGAGCAGCCAGGCCGGTGACCGTCAAAAAAGAAAACAAGAGTGGACTTACTTCTTTATGAGCCTTACACAGCCTGAATGATCAACACTGCTTCCAGTGCTAATAAGTTACTGCTTAAATAACTCTGGCCTGCAATTTTGCCCATAATCACCTGAAAGCTTTATACAATCTCTTTTTCCAGAAGGAGGGCATTATGTTTGGCAGAGTAGAAGGCCAATGAGGGCAACGAAGGAAGCCCTTTGATGAAATGGATGGGCACAGTGGCTGCAAAGACAGACTCAACAATGCTGGTGATTGTCAGGATGATGCAGGACTGGACAGCATTTAGTTCTGTTGTACATGGGGCTGACAGGAGTCGGAAACAACTGATGGCAGCTAACAAGAAGAGCGTGTATCTTGGGCTAGAATTCAATTTGTCATCGGGTATTGTACTCTTTTTGCCTTGAAAGTTGTTCTCTTTGAGAAAGAAACAGAAGGAGCCAAATTGAAGAAAATTGCTTTCTCTTTCATCCACAAGCAGCATTAACAGTTGCTAGAAGGGGACTTACCCTTTTTGTGAACTTTTGTGCTGGTCTTAATTGGTATAGGTATATTGATGAGTGTGAATCAGTGCTTAAGGCATTTTACTGCTAAACTGAAGATTGGTGGTTTGAACCCACCAACCACTCTGCAGAAGGAAGACTGGGCAATCTACTTCTGTAAAGATTTACTGCCTCAGAAACCCAATGGGGGTTGGTATGAGTCAGAATTGAATTCATGGGAGTGAGTTTCATTTTGTTTTTTTGATGTGACTTCTGGGAGAAGTAATCTGTGTGAGCATTAAAGGGAATACTAGGGCTGAGAGAGCACTCAGAGAAGATATGCATATGAACTATAGTGTGATAGTTGCACACAGATGGACAGGGAGGAAACCCAGGTTTTGTGTGTGGCAGATGTTCGATGGGGTTGGCGTCTACTGGTGGAGGCTGATCAGCCACATCCCTCTGCTCACTTGTGGTCAAGAGAGCACAGACTAGAACTTGAGAGGCCATCCAGATCGTTTTTGGAAACTTCAGGTTAAATCACTACCACACAGCCTCAGGTTCTGGAGAACAATCTGATTTGAAATATTTCCAAAGAAGAATCCCATCTTACCCTCTACAGCCTATTTGAATGTTTGACCACACTCAGTGCTACACAATCTTCACTTTGTCTAACCTAAATTCTTCTAGCTGTGGTCCAAGCTCTTAAAAGAATGAAGCCTCTGTGGGGTAAGAACTGCCTTGGCAGTCTGAGATAGGTTGCCCTAGGCACTCTCGGGGGGCCATTGCATGAGGACAAGAGTGCTGTGGCTCCAGTCATTTCCAGTAATAATACACAGGCCTAGTGGGACTCTCATTTGACTAAAGCCTGCTTCACAGACACCTTAATCTAGGAAGGAAAAGGTCCTAGGTTCCATGATTAGTTTCAATGATCAAGACTGACTGAACATCTTCAGTACGTGTTCTTTCATTTCTGTGCTGGTCCACATGCATGTGAGGACTAGAGAGGACCCCGCAGGTAGTGTTAGGGAGCAGTCCCTGTATTATTTAGTCAGTGTGAACTGAATATGTTTTCATGTAAAAGCTGGCAGAAGAAAAGACTGCCTGAAAGGTTGGAGAGAAAAATCATTACAGGGAAAACCATGGATGGATCTTGCCCCGCACCCCCCAATCCTGGAATGAGCAATGGAGTTGCAAACTGAAGATTGATCCCACATGTCAATTAGGACAGTTTGGACTTAAAACATCCTAGCAGGAGTTTTTCCAAAAGTCTTCTGAGAAGTCTGCAGCCAACTACTTAAACTAAAACCCAAACACACTGTCATCGAGTCAAACTCAACTCATATTGACTCCTCCTTGGGTTTCTGAGGTGGTATGACTATGGAAGTAGATTGCTCAACCTTCCTTCTGAGGAGTGGCTTGTGGGTTTGAACTGCCAGCCTTCTGGTTAGCAGTCAAATGCCTTAGGCACTATGCTACCAGAGCTCCTGCCAACTACTTAGAAAAATAAAATACCTCCAACTGGGAGGGAGCACAGCATCCTTATCAGATAACTTGGCAGCAGGAGAGAGAACATGAGTGTCCTACTCTGTCCACTTCCTGGTGGACATCACAAGCACCCTTCCAATCATCCTCTGTGAAATGGTTGATAATAATAATCACAATAAATGGAGAAAAGATTCAAGTTATCAAAGATTTCATATTGAATCCACAATCAACACCCATGTAAGCAGCACTCAAGAAATCAGAGTCGTACTGCACTGGGCAAATCTGCTGCAAAAGACCTCTTTAAAGTGCTGAGGAGCAAAGACGTCTCTTTGAAGACTAAGGTGTGTCTGACCCTGGTCATTGTATTTTCAATCGCCTCATATGCATGTGAGAGCTGGACAATGAATAAAGAAGACTAAAGAAGAGTTGATGCTTTTGAGTTGTAGTGTTGGCAAAGAATGCTGAAAGTACTGTGGACTGCCAGAAGAATGAACAAATCTGTCCTGGAAGAAGTGTAGCCAAAATGCTCCTTGGAAGCAAGAATGCCCAGACTTTGTCTCACCTACTTTGGTCATGTTGTCAGAAGGGACTGTTCCTGGAGAAAGATATCATGCTTGATAGAGTGGAGGGTCAGAGAAAAAGGGGAAGACCCTCAACAAGATGGATTGGTAGTGGCTGCAATGATGGGCTCAGGTATAGTGAGGATTGTGAGACTGGCACAGGACCGGGCAGTGTTTGGTTCTATGTACTTAGGGTCGCAATGAGTTGGAGCCAACTTGACGGCACCTAACAACAACACTGACTGAGCATTTTCTATGTCCCAGTACTGTACTAAGTGCTTGATATATATTACAGTTAATCCCCACAGTAACAATACAAAGTAGGCAGGTACTATTTTCACCCCATTTCACAGATGGGAAAATTAAAATCCAGGGACGTGACTAACTTTACTCAAGAACATACAGCACAAAGGTCTGTACACACTCAAGTCCACACTCTTAACCACTATGGCATCTTGCCTCCAAGAACCACAGTGGGCAGTGAAGGCCGGGGCTGCCTTCATAGACGGCATATGTGAGGGCACGAGCTGACAAGAGGTGATGCAAAAGATGCAGAAATACATGGAAAACGTGGCTACCATTTCTGAGCTTTAAAAGAACCTGTAAAACAAACATGCAAATCAGAACTTTATGTCATCTTGGTGGTTGGAAAACTGGCTATATAATAGGTTGGGTTCTGAAAATCAAATGGTAGAATAAGGGGGAGAGAGAAGACAGACCTGACTTATTACCCTGAGGAATAATGAGGGAGGAAAGGAAGAGAACCACTGACAGCAGCGGTGACTGCGGGGATGGGACAGGGGGAAGCAGAGCATACTGCTTAGCTTTGGTTCTAATCTAACACAGGAAGAAAGGGAGACTACAAAGTCCATTTATAGCCATACTCTGGCCTGCTCTGTCTAACCTGCAACACAGTTTAGAAGAAGGTATGACCACAGAGCTCATTTCCGTTGCAAATGACTAAGGCTGTATCCGAGTTTTATCTTTGGATGACGTAAAAGGAGAAGTTCTAGGACTCAGTGTGACTCTGAGCCAGGGGCAATCACAGAGGGCTGTCTAGTCATTTTAAGTCAACGCTGCCCGACTAAACAATCAGGATGGTGACGCCTGGGAAAAAGAAGATACATAGCTTGTTTGTCCGTAAAACTGTCAAGGCCAAATCTGGGGCTGGAATATTTTCAAAGCAACATGCACCCAATTAAAATTAATACATGATAAAGGGAGTGGGGGTGTTTTTACTTTTACTTTTTTCTTTGCTACTAAGTTGCATCAGCTCTGTAGCTGTAAACACACAGCTGCCGAGGTAGGCTCCAGACACACTTTCTTCCTGATGATGCCACACCAGCCCACAGGGTAGGGAGGCCAGGAGTTATTGAAACATGAGATGTTTCCTCTAGGAGGTAACAAGGAAGGGTTGGAAACCTCACCAAAGCTTAGAAGTTATCTCTGGAGTTCAGACAGCATTTACAGAATCCAGTATGATGGAGACTTCTTCCTCCTGGACATCAGTCAAGATTGCATCACTCTGGCCTGCCCCAGCTCCTTAGGGGTGGAGGCTTAACAACTTCAGGCCCTTGACATGCAAATCAGACAGTCTCACTGCTGATAAATGTTTCTGAAGAGGCACTTTTGTCTTTTGCTCCTTGCTACTCCCAGTTTCCACCTTTTTTATTGTTCTCAAAATTCCACAAAAGTGGGAAAATCAAATTGACCTTAATAGAAGACCCTCACTAAATTGGGTTTAAAGTAGGGACTTTGAAATTAAACTACCTGGTCCAAATTCTGGCCTTACTACTGACAGCTGTTTTACTTTGGGCAAGTTACTTAAACTCTCTGTACCTCAGATTCCCCACATGTACAATGAAGATAAATGTACCCACAACATGGGTACATGTAAATACATTTACAGTTTTTAGAACAGGGCCTCACACATAATAAGCACTCAATAACTGTTAGCCATTATTATTAACACATCTTTTGCAGTCAAAGGCTGATCAACATCTCAAGGCAAAAGTTTTGTAGTTACTCTTCTTTCAAATACTGAAGACCATGTGTAATTAACTCAGTGTGGAACAGTTTGAGAGAGAAGGGTCAAATGGGTTTGGGGATGAGGATTGGGCTGGAGAGGAGGGCAGGGTGATAAAGCCTGAGGGGCAAGACAATCCTGAGGGATGAAGGGTCACAGTGTAACCTCATCTTGACCTCCACGGGACCAGCTGAGCTCCCGGAATCTGGCAGCCCCAGAGGACTCAGCACTTGTTGACTGAATGGCTTGCTGCCAGCCTGGCCCAGGAAGTGCACGAAAGGGTAGACTTGTGATTCCTCAGAAGAGGGATGTGAGGCTTACAAGAACTGATGAAAAATGTGAAGTGAGCTCTAACCCTGGGATTGGAGACTCTTTTGAGTTTTAGATGAAACATCCTATATTTTTTCTCTCTCATCACATATAAAAGAGGAAAGAAAGAAAACACCAGAAACCCTATCATATCCAAATCCTTAGCTGTTGGATAATCTGTCTGAGAGCTCTGGAATTATTGCAAAAGAATGGCATTAATCCAAAGTGGGAGATCTAGGTAGCAGGCTTGAAAAGACTGTGAAGAAGGAAGCTACTGAGTGATCATACAAACTCAACCAAGAGAATGTTTTGGATCCTTTGCTTGGCTGTGATCATGAATGAATTTTGTAAAAGAACACAGGAGGTATGTTTTATTCTTCATGGTTTCCTGCCAGCATGAAGAACCACATCAAGCAGCTCATCAATCCCACAGAGCTGTACAAGGTCCTGTGCTGTACGGTAGTTGTGAAGGCCAAAAAGTCCGCAAATCAGTATGATCTTTCACTTTCCTGAAAGTCTGTTGGATGAGAACTTCAAAGATTTATACTTTAGCCCTGGGCACATTCCTTACCAAGTCTGAAATCCTTGGGCAACCTACTAACTCAACTTTGCTGAGCTTCTGTCTTCTTCTCATTTGTCAAATGTAGCACAGTATCCACACTGTCAATAGTGGAAGTAGTGGTTGAATGACCTACTTATGTCACAGGGATGTTGTGATGATCTAGTGAAATTATGTAGGTGAAAGGCTATGAAGTGCTAAGTGCTAAACAAATGTAGTGGGAAGATCATAGTTATTCTTTTCATCCAAAAGTAATTTTTCACCTTCACATGCACAAAATCACCCAGGACAGATTGTTAGTACTAGCCTGATAGCCCTCACTTGCTCTATAATTCCTGTAACATAGGTAGGTAGAGTGAGACTACATTCTGTCCAATCAAATGTGAGCAGAGGTGATGCGTGCCCCTCCTGGGAGAGGTAGTTAAGCAGTGAGCACCTCTCTCTCTCCTTTTACCATAGCAACCTTAGAAGTTTCATTTTCCAGATTAGTTCCAAAACAGAGGAAGGTCACTGAACTTGCACTAGACCCTAAGTGAATGAGAAATAAACATTTATTATGTCTAGCCACTGAGATTTCAAGGATTAATCTGTTTTATCAGTCCTTAGCAATCATCACCCTGATTCAGACAGATGTTTCGGTCAGAGAAAGAAAGGCAGTTTCCAGGATTCACAGATTATGCCAACGTTCTCTTCTCTGGAATTTGCTTTAAGTCAAGGGTTCTATTCACTTAGCTCCAAGCTTTAATTTTGATTAGAAATCTTTTCTCCTACTGGGAAATGCCAACCATCCTTCTAGACGAAAAGTTTCCTTTTGCTAAAAAACTTATTTATTTCCAGTCAGATAACATTTTCCAACTACATATACGGTTACATATTATAAGCTCCTTCTTTGATAAATGTATGTGTTCCAAGATCCAATTCTAATTATTAAAGTTTATACCAAACAAACATCATTTTCTCTTAAAGTATAATTTAAATATATTGCTGACATATAAACCGTGACATGAGTGGTGTGCAATTCTTCACTTATGAGTCCGGGGCAACGTTGGCACATTGTCCCACGATGAGATCCCATAGGTCAGCAGGCAGCAAGCACTTCTGGTTCTGCCTGCTGACCGCGTGGAAAGTTGTTCTGGAGGAGGACTCTTCTTCTGTGAAAAGGAGTTATGCGCAGGCAGAGAAGTATCACGTGTGCAACGTGGAAAGGCATTTCACAGAATGCAAACAATATCCAAGTAAATTAATGGACTCTAGAATAAAGTTCCATTAATGCAAACCTCTCATTTACACAACTGAGTATTCTGGCACCTTCTCACTGGGCACTCAATAAATATCTATTCATTGAAGGTAAGAATATACAATTTTAGTTGTCTTGGTATTTTAGCACATTTTTTTGAAACTGGGCTTCAAGTTCTGAGTTTTACTGATGCCATTTTTTTGTTTGTTTGTTTCTTAAGAGTACTTCATTCTATTTGAGAAGCCATTCATCTCTTTTAAACTATCTTTAAATTCTTCACTAGTATTTAGAAACTTTTTTGCAGATAGCCAGCCTTGGGGGTTCCTTAGCTCCAAGAAGAGTAGAAAGTGGTCCATATAGTCAAAGTCCTGATTTATCTCTCAAGGTAAAAAGCCTATTTGGCTCAGAATTTTTTTCCCCCTTCAGTCCCCACCCCCTAAATTTTATTTATTTTGTTATTGTTTGGCTCAGAAGTTTTAAGACCAAGTTTATTCTTCATACTTTTTCTCCTTTTGGCTCCTGTTAATTTCCCAAGCCCCAAGTAGCCACTGGAAACACAGTTTAAGCAAGATATTTCTTGAAATCTCACATCCATATCAACTATTTCCAGAACCTTGGCTCCCTCAGGACTTGAAAGTTGATATCTTGAAGCTCTGTCCTTTGCAGAATTCTCCACCTGCTCCTTGAAGGTAAGGTTCTTGTTCTAAGGCTGAGGCTGGGAAGTTCTCCAAAGGAAATTCCTTGGAATATCTTGATTCCTTTTTGATTCATTCTCACAGTGTCTCTCTCATTCTCCATAACACTATGGTTGCAATTCTGGAGACACATAGGAAAAGTTTCTAAACTCATCTTGGTTAATCATAGGAAGATGTCCCTCATCGATCGGGGTTAAAATTGGCTCTTCCTTTATGAAATCAGGGTCAAAATTACTGACATCTTCTCGGGATTTCTGTCAAAAAGGAAACAAGAGTCAGATTCTTTGCATTTGAGACTTAATCATCTTTCATGGGACTGAGCCCATTCCAATGACTTCAGAGAAACTTCTCTGTAGCTCCATCAGTAGCATTATTAACAGTATGATAATGATGACTAAACAGTACTTTATAGAAATTCTACTGCACTGTGTATCATTATGGCATTTGGTAACTAGCAATTCACTAATCCCATGAAAATCTTGCTGAGCAGGTCAGACTCAGGCTGAGAGGTTAAGGAATTAGTTGGTCACATGAACCATCTGGTCCCCTTACTCTTTATTCTCCATTCACTGAGTCTCCACTTCTCAATTACCCTTACTGTGGGGCCCCAAAGCTCATATTTCTCAATAGAGGTTGAGTAAATTCACACTTGTCCTACCTATTGTTTGCCTGAAGAGATTTTCTCTGAGAAACCCCAAGACATGCTGAGTTTAGGGGAAAATCACCTCTCATTTTTCTCACGAGTCAGATACATTATACTGTGCTGGGAGAGCTGTGCAGCCCAGGGTACAGGCGCCAGTCTCTGAAAGCAAAGCATTCCCTAAACCCAGAGGAGCTTCTCGGGGATGGCCATTAAAGGAAACGGTGTTGCCTCTGGATGCCTGGTGTCCAATGGCCTAGCAGGCTTTTACAGATTAGACGAGTTATATGTTTGAAGAGGAGTCCCTGGGTGGTGCAACTGGTGAACACCTGGCTGCTAACCGAAATATTGGAGGTTTGAATCCATCCAGAGGCACTTCAGAAGAAGAAAGGCCTACAAATCTCTTTCTAAAAAAATCAGCCACTAAAAAACCTATGGAGCACAGGTCTGCTCTGATACACTTGGAGTTGCCATGAATTGGAGTCAATTTGATGGCCACTGGTTATTGGTTATGTTTGGAGAAGCTGTGTTTTATGACTTTATAAACTAATGCTGAATAGATCATTTCTACCAGTGTTAGACTGTCACTTCTCTTGCTAGAGTCAATGATACTTCTCTTTCCACCTTTGTTCCACCCTTCCTCGTAGCTCCCCATCTAGTGCTAGATCCAGCTTCTTTACCTTCCCATTGTGGGGTATGGGTCCCACATATGAGCAAGAGCTCAGCTTCCAGATGGTGAGCTGGACCTAACTCAGTAATGCTGCTCCATTCAGCCGCATGGCTTGGAGAGTGTTCTCCCAGAATTCCTCCAGATTTAAAGCAGGCTTGGTCTGTTTTGGCCTGAGCTTTGTGTTGCAGTAGCCATTATAGACACAGGCTTAGTCAAGTGGCCTGGGTCCAGTGAAATGGGAAACATGTCACATCCTCTCTACTTTCTCAGGGACTTTAGAAAGGCACAAAAGGCACCCTGACTGAGGGGCCTAAGGAAATTGAGTTTGGAACAGTGGATTTTTCAATTAGCCAAACTCTTTTGGAGAAATCTGTGAAGTTTCAGGCCCCTCAGAAGCCTGGAAGATTTGGATTTAGGTTAAGGGAGGATAGAGCCAGAGCAAGTGAGAGGTGAGAACTCCATGAGAAGTATCCTGGGCACATGGAGAGATGATGCCTCAGGTGCAAGGAGCCCAGCCTCCTCCCAGGTGAGGCTGCCCTGTCAAGCATCAAGTTGAGCTTTTGGTCTGGCCATTCCACAGGGGCCATTTGGTTGCCTAATGGACTTCTGACATTAAGAAAAAGAGCAAAGTTGGTTCAACTATAGTGGTCTTGGGCACTTACAATTCTGGGTCTGAAAGGTGGTTCTAGTTGACGATGGTTCAGCTGGGTCCAGTCGATTTCCTTAAAGAAAGGATGTCTCAAGATGGCATGCTCACCTCCCTGAGTCAGGCTGCCCAAGCGCATGGTGGGGTTCTTGGTCATGAACTGAGAGAAAGAAAGTGAATATCATTCATTCACATACATTAAGTATGTCATAAGATAGCAGGCATCAGCTATGGCAGATGAGCCTGTGTGAAGCTCTCTGGCTGATCTTGCTTAACTAACTGAATTTTCCATCATGGGCAACACAGCCAGTGTGAATCATCTTGAAAGAAGCAATTGCTCGTATGTATTTACAGCTTTCCCCACTTCCATTTCAGACATGGTCACTAAAAGAAAGCTGAAGGGTCCAGTTCTCTTTTCCATAAACACTATGTATTTTTCTTTCCTTTTTAAAGAAAAGAAGCTCTTTATAAAATTCTGCCTTTCTCCAACACTGCAGTTGTAGACAGCAGGCATGTTATGAATGGGGCTACTTTTAGGAACAGCTGTGCTATTCTTCAGAGAGACCAGACCAGCCCAGCCAGCCAGTATTCCCACTCTCTGACAAGACCAGAGAGAGAAGAGTGAGACTCATTATTTTAAATATCTGTGTAAAGAAGCATAAATGGTAAAAAACCAAACCAAACAAAACTTAAATTCTTTTTTTCTGGCTCTAGGAATAACAAAGTTGGCCACTTCTCTTTATGTAACAAAGACATCATAGTACTGGGTGAAATTTTTTCTCTTCCAGATGCTTTCTCCCATTTTAAAATAGGTTTAATGACTAAGAATCTGTTGCTACATAGGCCAGAAATGAAAACATTCATTGTCACATATTGAAGCAATGTGTGTCTATAATCCTTTGCATTTTTATCAATTAGGAAACACCTTTGGGGCTGAGCTCCTATAAAGATTTGTGAGCTAAATCCAGTTTCACAAAACGGCTGATATTTTTATCACTTCCTGAACAAGGACTAACCCCCTAAAACAAACCAAAACCAAAACCAAGCCCACTGCCATGGAGTCAACTCCAAGTCATAGCAATCCTATAGAATCAAGTAGAACTGCTTCACATGGTTTCCAAGGTTGTAAATCATTATGGAAGCAGACTGCCACATTCTTCTCCTGAAGAGCAGAAGGTGAGTTTGCATTGCCAACCTTTCATTTATCAGCCAAGCGCTTTGACCACTGTGCCATCAGGACTCCTTGAACAAAGACTCATGCAAGATAATTCACTTTACATGGCTAGAATGTGATTCTCAATTTCAAAGACACTTAAGCTAATTTAATTTCCCATTTTCAAAAGAAAATTACCTTGGGTAATAAGTTTGATTGCTGCTTTTTATTTAAATCAAGCTGTTAAAAAATAGACCTAGGCAACTTAGGATAGCACCGTTTTTCATGTTTGATTTAGGAACATAAGACATAAGTAATGCTGTGTTTATAGAAATTGCTTTGGAGCTGAATTTACAGAGTAAATAAAGAGAATCTTGTTGAGGGCACAGACATTAGAAGTTAGAGTTTGGAGGTCACCTCTGCCTGCCAGGTGTCTAAAGCTGTAAAGTACTAGGGCTGTTTCAAATGAAAATGACAAAGTGGAGAGGGAAGGCTTCAAAGTTCCTAAGGAAATCTGAAAGGAGGTACCTCATAAAATGCTTTAAAAAAAAAAAAAAAAACTTCAAAGAAGCGCTAATAAAAAAATGAACACTGATGGGGTTTAAAGACTTCTCCTTTTTTCCAGGAACAAGGAATTAAAGCCACAAGTGGTGCTGGATTGGAGATGGAACCCAAAAGTCAAGGGACAATTCTGAGCTACACAGGTCCAATCAGAGAAGTTACCACTCCAGGCACTTGAAGTAGTCACTGTAGATTCAGGAAATACATATCTTAAAATTAAACTAGGTTTTGTAAGAGCTAGGAGTCCGTGCTACTTGTGCCACTCCCTGGGTAAGCCCATGCAACTCAGAAAGGAAGGGAAAAATACCTACAGAAAAGAAGGAAGTAGGTGTTCTCCTTAGAAAAAATCAATGGGATATGATCCCTGACGGTTAGCCATTTGTATTCTAAGAGCTAATTAACAAAAAACAATGCTACGACCAACTCAGGCAGGATACAGGGTGGCAGAACAGACCCATGTGGCTTGTGGGAGACTCCCAGGCTTGCCAATGATGCAAGCAGAGGACATCCTGTGACTGTGTGGGTACAGCTCGTTCTTCTGGGCAAGTGGAACGATACAGGGTTCTATCTGCCAGGGTGGCGGAAGCCCTGGTGTCTGAGAGACTTTGTCCATTCTTCCCTGGGCCTGGCACTGAATCCAAGCTTCCACGGGGCAGTCTGGAAAAGGCAGTGCCTGAGGAAAAGTAGACCAAATTCTGCTGTTCCTCCTCAAAAAACTGCATCCCTGCAAAAGTTTGATACTTTCTCTAAGGGCTCTGAGAAATATTTTTCAATAATGAATGTGTTTTATTTTTTGACTTTTGTATATCTTTGCTTGAGTATTTTCGATGTAGCCGTGCCTTATTTAAAAAAAAAAAAAATCTTCAATCCAATTTATAAAGTTTATAGGGTGTTTATTGCATGAAGAGAGTGTGAAGATAAACAGGTGATAAAGCATGTGTCCCATTAAGAACCTAGTTATCTAAAAGGGAGATGAGGAAGTGAACTTTACCTGCAATACAAGGCTGGATAAAATGGAAAGTGACATAGACAAAAAGTTGCGGGAACTAAGAGAGAATGAGTAAGTAGCTTGTGTCAGGTTCTGGGAGGCAGATGAACTCTGCTCTGTATTTGAGGTATGTGGCACCACATGGAGATGATGAGTTGTGTAAATCTGGAATGTGGACTAGGGTTAGAGACCTAACATTGTTGCCGTTAGGTGCCTTTGAGTCATCGCCTCCACTTCACCAAGCATGACATCCTTCTCCAGTGAATGGTCCCTTCTGACAACATGACCAAAGTATGTGAGATGAAGTCTGGCCATTCTTACTTCCAAGGAGCATTCCAGCTATACTTTCTCCAGGACAGACCTGTTCTTTTAGCAGTTCATGATACTTTCAGCATTCTTCGCCAACACCACAGCTCAAAAGCATCAACTCTTCTTCAGTCTTCCTTACTTATTATCCAGCTCTCACATGTATATGAGGTGATTGAAAATATCATGGCTTTTTTGTCAGGGGGACCTTAGTCCTCAAGGAGATATCTTTGCTCTTCAGCACTTGAAAGTGGTCCTTTGCAGCCAGTTTGCCCAGTGCTATACATTGTCTGATGTCCTGACTGCTGCTTCCATTGGTGTTGATTGTAGAACCAAGCAATGTGAGTCTTTGACAACTTCAATCTTTTCTACATTTATCATGACACTGCTTACTGGTCCATTTGTGAGGATTTTTGTTTTCTTTATATTGAGATGTAATCCATACTGCAAACTGTAGTCTTCAGTCTTCATCAGTAAGTACTTCAAGTCATCCTCACTTTCAGCAAGCAAAGTTGTGTTATCAGTGTATCAAAGGTTGTTAATAATTCTTCCTCCAATCCTAATGCCATGTTCTTCTTCACATAGTCCAGCTTCTGGGATTATTTGCTCAGCATACATATTGAATAAGTATGGTGAAAGGATACACTGGTACACTTCCTTCTTGCTTTTAAACTACGCAGTGTTCTCTTGTTCTGTTCAAACGACAGTTTCCTGGTCTATGTACAGGTTCCTTGTGAGTACAATTAAGTGTTCTGCAATTCCCATTCTTCTCAATGGTATCCATAATTTTTTATGATCCACACAATTGAATGTCTTTGCATAGTCAATAAAACACAGGTAAACATCTTTCTGGTATTCTTTGCTTTGAGCCAAGATCCACCTGACATCAGCAATGATATCCCTTGTTTCACGTCCTCTTCTGAGTCCAGCTTGCATTTCTGGAAATTCTCTGTCAATATACTGCTGCAACTGTTTTTGAATTATCTTCAGTAAGATTTTACTTGCATGCAATATTAATGATATTGTTCAATAATTTCCACATTCTGTGGGATCACTTTTCTTTGAAATGGGTACAAATATGGATCTCTTCCAGTCAGGTGACCAGGTAGCTGTCTTCCAAATCTCTTGGCATAGCTGAGTCAATGCCTCCAGTGGGGCATACGTTTGTTGAAACATTTCAATGGGTATCCCATCAATTCCTAGAGCCTTATTCTTTGCCAATTCCTCAGTGCAGCCTCAACTTCTTCCTTCAGTACCATTGGTTCTTGAACATATGCCACCTCCTGAAATGGATGAATATTAACCAGTTCTTTTTGGTACAGTGACTTTGTGTATTCCTTCCATCTTCTTTTGATGCTTCTTGCATCATTCAATATTTTGCCCATAGAATCTTTCAATATTGCAACTCGAGGCTTAAATGTTTTCCTCAGTTATTTCAGCTTGAGAAATGCCAAGCATGCTTGTCCCTTCTGGTTTTCTAACTCCAGGTCTTTGCATATTTTGTTATAGTAACTGACTTTGTCTGCTCAAGCTGTTCTTTGAAATCTTTTGTTGAGCTCTTTTATGTTGTTATTTATTTCATTTGCTTGAGCTACTCTTCGCTCAAAGGCAAGTTTCAGAGTCTCTTCTCACATCCGTTTTGGTCTTTTCTTTCTTTTTTGTATTTTTAATGACCTTTTGCTTTCGTTATGGATGATCTTCTTGATGTCATCCCACAGTTTTTCTGGTTTTTGGTCATTGGTGTTCAATGCATTAAATCTGTTCTTTAGATGGTCTCTAAATTCAGGAGGGATATATTCAAAGTCATATTTTGGCTCTTGTGGACTTGTTTTAATTGTCTTCAACTTCAAGTTGAACTTGCACATGAGCAGTTGATGGTCTGTTCCACAATCAGCTCCTGGCCTTGTTTTGGCTGAAGATGTTGAGCTTTTCCATTGCCTCTTGCCACAGATGTAGTCGGTCTGATACCTGTGTATTGATCTGGTGAAGTCCATGTGTATAGCTGCTGTTTGTGTTGTTGAAAAAAGGTATTTGCAATCAGTAAGTCATTGGTCTTGCAAAATTCTATCATGTGATCTCCAGCATTATGTTAGAGACCTAACATATATATCAACATTTGGGTGAGAACTGAAGCTAAGTGCAGGCAACACTTCAGAGAGAGAACATAAAACTGAGGCCAGTCCCAGGACTTAGATGCATTATATTTGACTGTATTTTAAAATAACTTTAACTTCTTGTCAAACATTTAAAAACTAGGAGATATTATATAAAAGTCCAATTTTCCATCATATCTTGGAAAATGGGATATTCTGAAACACTGGCCCTGTATTACTACTACTACTTCTTTTTTTCCAATGAGCTAAAATATCTTTATTTATATCATCTTATTGAGTGAGCCCAACCACCCCACAGAGTAATTTTTATTATGCTCGCTATACACATAAGGAAACTAAGATGGACCTGCACTACTTCTTGTTAAAAATGGTCTGATGTTGAGCAGTGGTGGCCTGTTTACATGGAGCATTTGCTTTTCAGTCAGCCACATGTCCCATCTGCTCAGCTTCACTCATTGACTTTGTCTGCCTTTTGAGTGCACAGTGAAAAGAATACAACGTGGCAGTAGGAGGAGATCATGAAAAGTCAGGGGAGGACAAGTGTCTTGAAACAGAAACCAAAAAGAACCATTCTGAGGAGTAGGAGGGTGGATGGGGGTGCTGAGAGAGTGGAATACTGAGGAAGGGACTTGTGGCTTATCTATGACCACTCATCTCCAAAGACACAGAGATAGAAAGTTACGTGGACATTTAATATTCATCCCAAGATTGAAGTCTTCTGTGGTGCACAGTGGTGGAGAGTTGAAGGCAGAAGTGACTTGCTGTCCTAGGCCAGGCACAGGCCTCTTCCTAACCACCCGATGCTGGCCTGCTGGGAATGGTGATGGCATAATCCTTTTCCAGAAAACTTCTTCTATTTGCCTATGTTCCTAATGGAACTCAAATGTCAAACAAATTAACAATAATGCTGTTAATAGCAAACAGTTTCATTGTGTCTAAGGTCATACTTAAAGCTGGCTTCACCTCAACTGACCTTCTTCCCAACTGTGGTCCAAAAGTGAAAGTCAGCCAAAGAGAAAAATAAAGTGACTTCATGAAAGATTCTAGACACATTTACTCAAAGGAAGCAGAATGTCTTCTAGGGCCAATAAAAGCACTTTACAAGCTGCATGGAGTGAGTGAGGAGGCAGGGTGGAAAATCTAATTCCACCTCAAATGTAAGTCTCAAGTTAACTGGGGAGAAGAGCCAAAGTTGGGAATGCAAGGACTCATTTCATCTTTCTCTTCCTTCTGTGGGCAGCATTCAACTGGAATTTAACTGGAGGACACTGAAGGAATCAGCGACATAATTGGCCTTGAGAATGAGACTTAACAGTTCTCCCAAGGTTACAGAGAAAGTATGATTAGAGGGGCATGTTCCCTCCTGATGGTAGCTCTAAAGTGAAAAGTAACAGATGTGGGTCAGATTCGTACAAAAATTTCCTGGGAAGCTTTCTGCAAACCAAGGAAGCATGTATGATGTCTACTGATAAGGACAGCATAGAGAGGTTCACTACTTGGGCTCTGCAGTTTGCCTGTGTTTGTATACAGCTCTACCATATGATGAACTGCATAACCTTGGACAGATTTCTTAACTTCTCTGGACTTCAGTTTCTTTATCTATAGAATGGAGATTTCCCCCATACTTCATAAGGCCATTGTGACAAATAAATGAGATCATCTAGGTAAGGTGCCTAGCCGATTGGAAGCCCTAAATAAATATCAGTGAATATTATCATCTTTGGGAGTCCCTGGGTGGTGCAAAAGGTTAATGCCCTTGGCTGTTAGCCAAAAGGTTTGAGGGTACCTAGAGACACCTTGGAAGAAAGCCTGGCAATCAACTTCTGAAGAACCCGGCATTGAAAACCCCACAGAGCCCAGCTCTACTCTGACACACATGGGTTCACCAGGAGTTGGAACTGGCTCGATGGCAACTGGTAAGGTATTATTATGTTGCTAAACCACTTAAGGGCAGGGACATGGATCAAAGAAAGTCTCCACAAACTAAAATCTGAGGTTAGCCATGACCCTGAGGTTCCACCCACTCTCCCTCTTACGCCACTTTGCAGGAACGGGAGGAATAAGAAAAATGATGTTTATATGCCCAGGCTCCAACACTGGGATAGTACTGGTGGTCTTTGGAAAATAATTTTTCTGACAGCAAATCTTTACTAAGACAATCTGAGAATAAGAATACAAATAATCATCAGGCTATATATATATATATATCGGTGCTATATTTGCTTTAACAATAGAAAAGAGATAACAAATATAGGAAAGTAGTTGCAACAGAGCAACATTGGGGTAAATCTGATGCTGTGACAGGATATCATGTCTCGTGGGCTCTGCGACAAATGAGGAGGTTTTTGTTCTGTGTTGCTGATGTTCCAGAGGACACAGTTTAAACTAGCCCTCTCTATTAATGAGTCTTAGTGCCTAAGGCATTTGACTGCTAACCAGAAGGCTGGCAGTTCAAACCCACCAGCTACTCCATGGAAGGAAGGTTGGGCAATCTATTTCCATAGTGATACCATCTCAGAAATCCAAGGAGGGGTCGCTATGAGTTGGATCCGACTCCACTGCAGTGAGTTTGGTTTTGGTTTAAGGTAGCAGGATGCAAATGTACTTTTTAACTCATTATTGTCTGATTTTATACAAAGATGACCAGTTATATAAATAGAGCAATAAATCTAAAAAGATTTTCTTCCAGGAGCTAGAAAACACTCTATTTTCTACTTCATAGATTGGCTATTTGACAAAAAAAAAAAAAAAAAGTACACACACACACACATATATCCTTTCATTCAATTTTTTTCAAAAAATAATGTTTTATTGAGTTTTCGGTGAAAGTTTAGGTTCCCATTTCACAATTTCCACAGAAATTGCTCTGTGACATTAGTTAATTTATCACAATCTTTATGTTGTTTGTTTCATTTCTAGTTACTCTAGTTTCTGTGCCTCCTTTTTTTCTCAACTTTGCTTTTCAGTAATTGCTGCTAGTTTTTAAGTAGGGCTTTAATCTTACAGGTAATACCCTTTGTTCTGTGGACCACTCTTCTATTTCGCTAAAAGGTAATCTCAGGGAACAGGCTTGGTTCTAGGTTTAAAGAATGTCTCAGAGAGACAGTCTCAGGTAGTCCTCTGTTCTCTACAGTTCTACAGTTTGGCTTTTTAAATTTATTTATTTATTTATTTTAAATAAGAATTTTCATTCTGTTCCACATTTTTCTCTGATTCTCTTTGGGGCTACCTACAGTGTCCCTGGTCAGAATGGTCAGTGGTTGCAGCCAGACACCATCACACCATCTAGTCCTTCTTGTCTCAGAGTAGATAAAGTTGTGGGTTCGTGTAAATTGTTCCTTTTATGACCCCAGATGCTACTCACTTCACTAGGATGCAGATCATGATTTTTGTGAATGATGTTATGCCAACTCAGTTGTCCCTTTGTTCAATTTTTGACCTTAAACAAAGGGCAAAAAGAGTGTGAAGCTAGTGCTGACCAGCAGTAAGGGAAGGAAGCAATGCCACAGGATACTCATCAATATTCCAGGAGACTCTCCTAAGTGGAAAAGAGGCATTTATGGCTCTATAGACAGGAATATAGAAAGTGCACAGGACACAGAACAGAATATGGTTTTCAGCCCCAGATACCTCGGGCTGACAATAAGTACTGTGTGTTACAGGCACATATGTCTGTCCTTAGTCACTGCTACAGGTAATGTCTGACCCCATCTTATCAGCCATCAACCTTCTCCTTTCACATCCTTTCATGCCAGCCACAGTGGTGAGGTAGGCTTGGGAATGACCTATATCAGCAGCAACCCCAGCCCAGGGCGATGATAACAGGGATAAGGTTGGGGCATGGGAGTTAGCTGATGGGGCAGCCCAGATGGGAAAGAAACTTTCACCAAGAAACCAAGGGCTTTGATGTAGTGCTGATTCTAAAGAACAGATAAGTCATTTTCACACAAGGGAACCAGAGAAGATATTTAAACCTAAAATAAGGCTGACAACAATCCACTGCAGGTAGGGTAGAAGATATGAGGGTGGGAAGGACACAATGCATTTTCTGAATAGCTCAGGAGAAACAAACTATACTCTCTCTAAGTAGAGGTCATTATACAAAATGGTGCTGCTGCAGAATACAGGCAGTGCCCGGGTTACAGAAGAGATCCATTCCTAACTATGTCTTTAAGAATTTGTAGGCCAGACCAGGTACCTATTAACTATTAGTTAACTTTATTTTAGTATAAGAAAAGGCTTGAAGTCTTTCCAATGAATTTAAAAGCTGCTGCAGCCAGTGAAGTTGATTGTAATGGAGAATTTCTTGCAAGTAGGGGTTGGTTCCATCATTTCAAAGAGAGAGCAAATTTACATAACACTAAAGAGCAAGTGGGAGCTCTGGTAGCATAGTGGCTAAGACACTTGCCTGCTCACCAGAAGGCTGGCGGTTCAAACCCACCAGCCACTCCTCGGAAGGAAGGTTGGGCAATCCTACTTCCGTAGTGATACTGCCTCGGAAACCCAAGGAGGGGTCGCTATGAGTCAGGGCTGACTCGACGGCACATAACAACAACAAAGAGCAAGTAGGAGTTGTCTATAAGTTAGACCTTTGTAACCAAAAGACTGCCTGTATAGGATAAGCCAAGTGAATGAGACTTGCTCCAGCTTGTTCAGACTCAATCTAGATGAAATTTACCAGGGAGAGCAGGCACTAGTAATCTGCATACCCATGGCAATGATTTACCCTGCCGTTCTCACAGCATGTGGGAATCTAGACTGGTTTGGGGAGGGGCAGCTGCTGAACTAGGGGTGAGAATGGTACAGTTTTTGTAAAAGGTATGTTATAGCTTAATAAATGGTAGCCATCACTCATATATAAGCATGTTTTGTACTCTTCCATTGCACCAGGCACTGATTTAAGTGTTACAAATTCATTATTTATAGTCCTTACAACAATGCTGGTTATGATTCCCATTTTACAGATTTGAACACCAGCCTGACACTGTAAGTCTTTACTCTCAGTCACTGTGCTAAACCTCCTCTTGAGGCTATTGGTCTTATTCAGATTCTGGATTAAAGGACAATCTGGACAATGCATGGACTGGCAGGTTAGGAGATTCCTGGCATGATACTGGGCAGGACTTCACCTGAATGAACTATCAGAGTACTCTGGGTGTTTCCTTGATATTGTCACTTCCTTTAGTAGCCCATGTGACAGGACTATTTTTTTGAATCTATAGAGAAGTAGTTGGAAAATGCACCCAGAGCAAGAATTAACATCAGGGAGAGGAACAATTTTGCAAAGAACCTGAGGTATTCTTTCATTTGACCACCTGGTTTTATTTCAAACAGTGGGGGTATTCATGTTGGAGAAGATAGATAGCAGGGCACTGTTAATATTTTCAAATACTTGAGGAGCTTTCAGGTAGATGAGGGATTCAACCAACCAAGCCATTGCCATCGAGTTGATTTTGAGTCATAGTGACCCTATAGGATAGAGTACAACTGCCTATGGGGTTTCCAAGGCTGTAAATCTTTATGGAAACAGACTGCCTCATCTTTTCCTCACAGAGTGGCTGGTGGGTTCAAACCTCTGACCTTTTTTGGTTAGCAACTGGGTACCTAACTACTACACCATCAGGACTCCTTTGAAAAGGGATTAACCCAAAAAACCAAACTCAGTACTGTTGAGTCAATCCCAACTCATAGCAACCCCTCCTTGGGTTTCTGAGGTGGTATGTCTATGGAAGTAGATTGCCCAAACTTCCTTCTGAGGAGTAGCTGGTGGATTTGAACCACCAGCCTTTTGGTTAGCAGTCAAATGCTGTAGGCACTACACCACCAGAACTCCCTCCTCAAAAAGGGATTAGGTAGTTCTAAATGGGAGGAGTAAGTGCAAAGAGTAGAAGGTAAAGGAGGTATATATATGTATATTAAAAGGAAAATTAAAAATTTTTAACACTGAGAGCCATAAAATGATGGAAAGGGCTTTCCTGGGAGGAACATGACTCTCTTACTAGTAACGTTTGAGGCAGAGCCTGAATGACCTGTCAAGGATACCAGATGACCTATTTGGCACCAGGTGGTAGGAGACTAATGCCTTCCATGGTCTCTGCCCATATTGACAATCTACAATCTTATACTTTCATTCTCCCCTTTTTGGGTTTATCATTAAAACTTTGGGGATGTGGAGAGCTAATGTTTTGAAGATGACCATACCTCACTCAGGTAGAGATGTACCCTTTCCTTGTGTCTGAAGAGGCTTATCTTTATAAACAAATAAAATGAAATAAAGCTGGCTTAAGCTTATCTCCCTGTGCTAGCCATTGAAGGAGTGAGTGACTATGTGAGTATGTGGGTAGTGTCTTAACTGACCTAAATCAGAACATTCTGTGAGACATCTCCAGGGGCATATGACATACTTGTGGTACAGTGAATTACTCATATGGCTCCTCTAGCTATGATCTTTGTGACTCCCACCAGATGACTGGGTCAAACCAAAAAACCAAACTCACTGCCGCTGAGTTGGTAAAGTACATAGCATCCTTGTTGGGGTGGGACTGTGGAAAATAAGTTATATGGAACCCTAACCTGGGGATTGGTCAGTTTTGCCATCCCACGAGGCTTAAAATGAGCCATCCCAGAGGCAGAAAGATGGATCTCACTGCCATCAAGAAAGAATCAGGAGTGGAATCAATCCTTGGACCTGAGATCCCTGCACTGGGCTTCCTTGGCAGAGAGATGGTGGCAGCAGAGGCAGCAGAACCAAGAGACCAGCATGAGACAGAGCACCAGGCTTGCCGGCCCACAGAGCAAGAAAGCTGAGTGCTCTGGGGCAGGAGACTTGCTGGCAGAGTAGGTGCACCTATCAGGAGAGTTAAAAGAGTTTCGTAACGCTTGTCAGAGCAGGGCAGAGGCCAAGGGCCCAAGAGAAGTATGTCTGAGGGCATGGCCAAAGGAAGGCTGTCATGATCAAAGAATTGTATACTCAGTGTTACTGAACCTGAATTGTAACCTGTTACTTCCCTAATAAACCTTATACTCTTGAGTACTGTGTGTGAGTTCTGTGTGGCCATTGCAACAAATTATTGAACTCAGCAGAGAAGTGGAGAGTACTGTGGGAGGGATAGCTGGTGTCAGAATTGGCAGAAATATTGGAGGGTGGGGGCATGTCTGACCTCCACCTCATAGGAACCAGCTTTGGGCTGCTAATATGGTTCCCCTTTGTGAAGTTAGATTAGGTTGGAAGAAGATACCTCCCCCATATCCTTTTTGCAACAGTGAACTGTATTTCCTCATAATGGAACTTGGTACCGGGAATACCCTATACTTCAGTGGGGGACGAACAGTGCTGAAATTCCTAGTATATTTGCTTTAGAATCTTCTAGCTTGTCTGTGATTGGGATCCAGGAGACTCTGTATGGCACATATACAATTCCTTGTCAATGCTTGCAACACTCACCATTTCCTGTGTTTTAAGATAATCATTATTGCTTCCTCATTATTGTTTCCTCCCAAGCTATCTCAGTAGCTTTACTCAAGTCATATGACAATGTTGGTTTTAAAAAAGGTAAAGGTTAGAGGCGAGTTTCACTAGTGGAAGCCCAAGGTCCTGCACCTGTGCCAACAATGTTAGCCAATATACCCACTCCTCAGTTAGAGACACGCTTAGGTTCCAAAGACCCAGCCATTATGTGAAAACTGGTGCTATGTGAAAATGGAGGATGACTACATCATATCATAAAGTGGAAGATGACTACACCATTACATAACTGCCAAATGGTATCATTATATAACTGCTAACCCACTGAGAATCATGGCCCAGCCAAGTGGACACATAACCTTAACCATCAAAGCCAGAATTACTCTCACTTTGCAC
Source organism: Orycteropus afer afer (assembly GCF_000298275.1). Classification (NCBI taxonomy): domain Eukaryota; kingdom Metazoa; phylum Chordata; class Mammalia; order Tubulidentata; family Orycteropodidae; genus Orycteropus; species Orycteropus afer. The sequence goes on along the minus strand of NW_006921824.1, from coordinate 2,343,581 downwards.
CTGAGTGTTCATTACTGCCAAATGTATGTTGTTAATGTGCAAAATAATGAGAGAGTAGATTTTTCACTACTGCTGTAAATCCAAAATATCGGCTAATGAGACAGTTGATAAGTGAAAAAGTCTAAGTTTTATTCCTGGCAAACGAGTCTCAAGCTGCTCTGACTGGCAGGGTGGGTTTCATTGCTCGCAATAACTCCCAAATATTAAAGAAAAAGGAAGCTCTACCTGCTGCTGCTATGCCATGCACCCCAAGTAAACAAGCTTCTTCTATTTCTGTGTGATCCCCTGAAGTGCAGCTATTGAACAGAAGTGAGTGCTAAGGAAGGCTTCTCCAGACCAGCATTCTAAAATACCTTTATTTCCTCCTTAAGAAACCCAGACCGATGCCCTTCTTTATGTCGGATAAGCATTGTCTTCAGTTTCTAAACCACATTTAACAATCCATTATTACAAATTATTGATCTTTGATGTTGGAAAAGGATAAAGAAAACAAAGCATACTACTTCTTTTCACAAGAATTTTTCCAACTTAAAACAGAAAGCTCTTCTGACTCACAGATGTTGGGTAGCAAACTTTCATGGACACAGTTTCCATGCTCATTCTACAAAACCTGTGACATCTTTCTCCTCTGGCTGAAATATGGAGATTAAAGAGAAAAATGGTGTTAGTATGCCACTGAGAAAGAAAAATCACCCTCATACAGCTAGCTAAAACGTTAGGCCCTTTACTCTTAGGAAACTTAGAAACCTGTGAGGGTGAAGAAACTTGAGAACATTAATACAAGCTGTATGAAACAAACAAACAAACAAACAACAACAACAAAAAAAAAACGCCAAATGTATAATCTGTGGGAAGATCAATATGTTAGTATTTTTCTGTTTTCTGCCACCATTGGCCTTGATCTATCTGTGAGCAAATATTTCATTTCTGAAAGGTATTACTCGCACTAAGTCCTTCTGGAGCGGCTCCATTTTATGATATGCAAACTCCAGTCCTGGCAAAGGGCTGTCAGTTGCATAGTAACCGGCCCTCTTGTTAAAAGTGTCTTTGGATAACTTGACTCAAACAGCGTTTGAAAAATCAGTTATAATAATCTGTGTCCCAATTCTTCCTCCTTTTCCTCAGTCTCCTGTTAGCTGATCACCTTCTGGCCACTCCCTAGAGCATTCCCCCTGGAGAAGAGTAGGGAAATGGAGAGGACAAAACTCAAGTCTGCTCTCTTTGAATGTCCTGAGTCAAGTGCCCAGTGACAGACAGGGGACATATTCACAGCTCAAAAAGGCCTGCAGAATTAACTGAGTTCCCCTTTTGTGCATAGAGGCAAGCAGGCCTCTGGCAGACAATGCACAGATGATAAAATCGGATAGGTCTGATGACAGATACACCCACACGCATACATACACTTTAATTTCTATAAAGCTTAGTAACAAAAGCACTTTACAATCGCCTTCTGATGCCAAGTTTACAATGCCTCCAGAACTGACAAAAGTGGCTGAGGAGAACATACCAACTTCCCTTCAGCATTTATTTAACCCAGTCACCTGTGTGAGCTCCGAGAAAAGGGTGTTGACTGCACCTGAGTCAGCAATGAGCCACGTGACTTCCCACAGGTGCTGATTTAGCAGTCAAGCAGTAACCTCTCAGAGAATGCATCAACTTCCTAAGCTCAGTGGACTCGCTGTGGATGTCTCCAAGTCTTTCTGGAGCTAGATGAAAACAAAACTTAGCTCAACTGGGGGCTCTAAGCAAACTAGATATTTCCTTTTACATCCTGATTATCAGCATTTGGGGATAATTTACTACCAGTTTACAAAACTTGGTAACATGATGAACGATAGAAAACATGCAGTATTTATTCCTAAACCAAGTGAAAACCCATAAAAAAAGAATTGCCTTTAAGGTCAGTGATCTGGAAAGGCTCTATCTGTTCTTTTCACAAATGTGTGTATCTTTGTATGTCTCTTCTGTGTTAACTTCTGTGGATGTTGCCAGTTTTTATCATCTCTCCTGTGAGAGGGCAGGCTGGGACTGTTTTGTTTTATGGGTGGCAAATGTGAACACATCCCATATACAGTTAAAGTGAAGGTTAGAAATGAGAGAGAGAAAAGGGCATGAAAGAAAAATAGTCCACCTCCCAATATGGTTATTTTTAGTGGAAAAAAAAAAAATCACTGGTTAATAATTTAGGAATTTCTTTGTTAAGCAGAAGCCCCAACCACTCCCTAGTTCCCTTGTCCCAAAACCAATTCTGTGCTCAGTGGCAAGCATTCTCACAGGTCCTTTGTCCTCTAAGCCTACATGAAATGCTTGGACATCTATACACAAAGAACTCATACGTCCACCATCTCGGAGGTGGTAGGTATGGTACAGGTGATGACAGGAAGAACTAGTGTAGGAATGTAATCTTGGGTTAGGTGTCAGAAGATGTTGGTTTCAATCCTGTTCAACTGCTCACGTTCTGTGGAATGCTGGACAAGAACAAGTGCTCCCTTACCCTGAATTTGTTGTTGTTGTTAGGTGCCATCAAGTCGTCTCCAACTCACAGTGACCCTATGCACAGCAGAACGAAACACTGCCCGATCCTGAACCAGCTCCATGATTCTTGCTATACTTGAGCCCATCACCGCTGCCACCATGTCAATCCATCTCGTTGAGGGCCTTCCCCTCTTTCGTCGACCCTCTCCCTTATCAAGCATGACATCCTTCTCCAGGGTATGGTCCCTTCTGACAACATGACCAAAGTATGTGAGACGAAGTCTGGCCATTCTCACCTCCAAGGAGAATTCTGGCTGCACTTCCTCCAGGACAGACCTGTTAGTTCTTTTAGCAGTCCGCAGTACTTTCAGCATTCTTCTCCAACACCACAGTTCAAAAGCATCGACTTTTCTTCGGTCTTCCTTATTCATCGTCCAGCCCTCACATGCATATGAGGTGATTGAAAATATCATGGCTTGTGTCAGGCACACCTTAGCCCTCAAGGAGACATCTTTGCTCTTCAGCACTTGAAACAGGTCCTTTGCAGCTGAATTGCCCAGTGCTATACGTCTGGTAGCATAGTGGCTAAGACACTTGCCTGCTAACCAGACGGCTGGCGGTTCAAACCCACCAGCCACTCCTCGGAAGGAAGGTTGGGCAATCCTACTTCCGTAGTGATACTGCCTCGGAAACCCAAGGAGGGGTCGCTATGAGTCAGGGCTGACTTGACGGCACATAACAACAACAACAACAACATACGTCATCTGATGTCCTAACTGCTGCTTCCATTGGTGTCAATTGTAGAACCAAGCAATGTGAAGTCTTTGACAATTTCAATCTTTTCTACATTTATTGTTATGCTGCTTATAGGTCCAGTTGTGAGGATTTTTGTTCTCTTTATATTGAGATGTAATCCATACTGCAGATTGTATTCTTCAATCTCCATCAGTAAATACTTCAAGTCATCCTCACTTTCAGCAAGCAAAGTTGTGTTGTCAGCATATCACAGCTTGTTAGTGATTCTTCTTCCAATCCTGATGTCATGTTCTTCTTCATATAGTCCAGCTTCTCGAATTATTTGCTCAGCATACAAGTTGAACAAGTATGGTGAAAGGATACAACCCTGACACACTCCCTTCTTGATTTTAAACCATGTAGTGTTCCCTTGTTCTGTTTGAATGATAGCCCCCTGGGTCTATGTACAGGTTCATTATGAGTACAACTAAGTGTTCTTGAATTTCCATTCTTCTCAATGTTATCCACAATTTGTTATGATTCACACAATCAAATGCTTTTGCATAGTCAATAAAACACAAGTAAACATATTTCTGGTATTCTTAGCTTTGAGCCAAGATCTATCTGCCATCAGCAATGACATCCCTTGTTCCAGATCCTCTTCTGAAACCAACTTGTATTTCTGGAAGTTCTCTTTCCATATACTGCGGCAACCATTTTTCAATTATCTTCAGTAAGATTTTACTTGCATGCGATATTAATGATATTGTTCAATAATTTCCACATTCTGTGGGATCACTTTTCTTTGGAATGGGTACAAATATGGGTCTCTTACAGTCAGTTGGCTAGGTAGCTGTCTTCCAAATCTCTTGGCATAACCGAGTGAGTGCCTCCAGCAGGGCATCATTTTGTTGAAACATCTCAATGAGTATTCCGTCAATTCCTGAAGCCTTGTTCTTCACCAATTCCTTCAGTGCAGCTTCGACTTCTTCCTTCATTACCATTGGTTCCTGAACGTATGCCACATCCTGAAATGGATGAAGATCAACCAGTTTTTTTTTGGTACAGTGACTCTGTGTATTCCTTCCATCTTCTTAAGATGCTTCCTGAATCATTCAATATTTTGCCCATATTATCTTTCAATATTGCAACTCAAGGCTTAAAGTTTTTCCTCAGTTCTTTCAGCTTGAGAAATGCTGAGTGTGTTCTTCCCTTTTGGTTTTCTAACTCCAGGTCTTTGCACATTTCATTATAGTAATTGACTTTGTCTTCTCAAGCTGCTCTTTGAAATCTTCTGTTCAGCTCTTTTTTCTTGTCATTTCTTCCATTTGCTTTAGCTACTCTTCACTCAAGGGCAAGTTTCAGAGTCTCTTCTGACATCCATTTTGGTCTTTTCTTTCTTTTTTGTCTTTTTAATGACCTCTTGCTTTCTTCATGGATGATGATGCTCTTGATGTCATCCCACAATTTTTCTGGTTTTTGGTCACTGATGTTCAATGCATCAAATCTATTCTTTAGATGGTCTCTAAATTCAGGAGGGATATATTCAAAGTCGTATTTTGGCTCTTGTGGACTTGTTTTAATTGTCTTCGACTTCAAGTTGAACTTGCATATGAGAAGTTGATGGTCTGTTCCACAATCAGCTCACAGCTTCACTGTGTTGGACAATGTTTTGGCTGAAGATATTGAGCTTTTCCATTGCCTCTTGCCACAGATGGAATCAATCTGATTCCTGTGTACTTCATCTGGTGAAGTGCATGTGTATAGTTGCCATTTATGTTGTTGAAAAAAGGTATTTGCAATGAATAAATTGTTGGTCTTGCAAAATTCTATCATGCGATCTCCAGCGTTATTTCTGTCACCAGTCCAAATTTTCCAACAACTGGTGATTCTTCTTTGTTTCCAACTTTTGCATTCCAATCACCAGTGGTAAGCAACACATCTTGATTGCACGTTCGGTCAATTTCAGATGGCGGAAGTTGATAAAAATCTTCAGTTTCCTTATCTTTTGCTTTGGTGGTTGGTACATAAATTTGAATAATAGTCATATTAATATGTCTTCCTTGTAGATGCATGGATATTATCCTATCACTGACAGCATTGTATTAAGGACAGATCTTGAAACATCCTTTGTGATGATGAATGCCACACCATTCCTCTTCAATTTGTCATTCCCGACATAGTAGATCATATGGTTGTCTGATTCAAAATGGCCAAAACTGGTCCATTTCAGCTCACTAATGCCTAGGATATCAAACTTTATGCATTCCATTTCATTTTTGACAACTTCCAATTTTCCTAGATTCCTACTTCATATATTCCATGTTCTGATTTTTAATGGATGTTTGTAGCTGTTTTTCCTCAATTTAAGTCCTGCCATGCCAGCACATGGAGGTCCTGAAACACTCACTTTATCCATATCATTAAGGTTGGTTCTACTCTGATGAGGCAGCTCTTTCCCAGTCCTATATTGAGTGCCTTCCGACCCAAGGGGCTCATCTTCCTTCACTGTGTTGGACAATGTTTCCAAGCTATTCATAAAGTTTCCCAGCAATGTATCAGACAGTGTTTCTCTGCTATTCATAAGGTTTTCCCTGGCCAATTTTTGAGACTGAATTAAGGTGACTCATTTACACAATTATATCAGATGAAGTCCAGATGAAGCATCTGTGAATCTGTGGCATGTTATATAAATGGCTATCCAAACGGTTTCCCCAGATAGGGAATAATAATAATATTCTTAATTTAAAAAAGTAACAGGGAATTCAGAAAACTTTTTCTTCTGGTGTTGGGGGTTGGGGGGAGGAAGGAAAGCAAACTATGTGTAGACGCCAATTCTAGGAACAATCTTGACCTTTTATTCCAAGAAAAGCTCATGAGCTCTCAGGAAGCAAGCCAAGGAGAGATGACCCACCATGCTCAGACCATGGTGGGAGGGATGTGAAGGGCTGGCTCAGAGATCCTGGCTCTTCCTGTCTCTCTGGTGGGAAAGAGCAAACAGCCAGGCAGAAAGGGGTATACAGAGTTGCAAGGCCAGCAGATTGGGGTGGAGTTTACTAACAAAAGCTCCCTTTTGCTGCTCTGGTGTCTTTTATTTGTTAAAAAAAAAATGCTTCCTCTGTGTATATTTAGGTGCTGACTTGGGGATGGATACCTCTTGAGAAGGCATGGAAACTGTCCTGAGATGCTGAGGAAATAAGTCTGCTAAAACCAGTGATAATTTTATGTTTAGTATAAAAATGATCGTAGTGACATAGATCCCCAGTCTAGGAACCTAAGTCTCTGATTGGGAATCAAAAGATGTAGCTGGGTTCCACTGAACAACTAGTACGTGACACATACCATTTCCTTTTTCTGTATATTTGTATTATTAATCCATGTTGCTTCATTCATGAAAAGTTCATTTTTTTTCTACACTGATGAGAAACGTTTATGCACACACATAAACATACATCCTTTGAACTTATATATGATATCCACTCATACATTAATTTTTAACAACTTTCTGTTCTGGAAAATTTTAAACACACACAAGAGAGGAAAGTAAAATGTACCCTAATATATCCATCAGGCAGTCTTGACAATTATTGACACATGCTCCATCTTGCTTCACCTGTTTCTCTCCATCCAATTCTGGATTATTTTCAAAGAAATCTGAGGCATCATTTCATCTGAAAAGACTTTTGTCTGTTTGAGCCATTGATCATACAATAGCCAAGATGATCTTTTAAATCTAAAAAATTGATTTTATCACTGCTGCTTAATTAAAATCTTTCTATGACTTATTTTGGGACTTACGATAAAGGGCAAACTTCTCCACGTGGCCTACAATATCCTTCACGATCTAGATATTTCTTCAGCCTCATCTTTAACAACTGTCATTGTCCCAACCTCTTTGCTCATCACACTCTAATCACAGAGTGCCACAGAGTTTGTAAATAGACTTCTTTCTTGGGACCTTTGCATACAACTATGCCTGACTAGTTTCTTTTCAGCCTTTTGAAAAAATAAATAAACTAAACCCACTGCCACTGAGTCAATTCTGACTCATAGCGATCCCCATTGGGTTTCTAAGGCTGCAAAGCTTTATGGAAGTAGATTGTCTCATCTTTCTCCTGCTGAAGAGTAGCTAGTGGGTTTGAATAATTGTCGACTTTCTGGTTAGCAGGCAAATGCTTTGCTCACTATGCCACCAGAGCTCCTTTTTCAGCCTTTAGTTCTCAGTTTAAACGTCGCCTTCTCAGGATGGCTTTCTCCTTGATGGCCCAGATCAAAGCAATCTGCATGTTATATGTTCTCAAAAGCACGTGGAACACTTTTCTTATCAAATTGTAATTTTATTGTTATTTATATAATGATATATTTCCTTCCCCACATCAGTATCTATTTGGCTATTTATACCTGCCATGCCTGCATGTATGTGTTTGGTTAGATTGAAAGCTCCTGGAAAACAGAAATACAATGCTCTCAGGAAATACATTTAACACAGCCTCACGTACAATTAATGATAATGTTAATAATTAATGATAATGTTCCCGGATTGTTCAAGGAAAGGATGAGTATAACAACATGGCTAAGTGTGTTGTGAAACCACTATTCTTAACTTACCAATAGTAATAATGAACTCTTATATTGTGCATGTGATCTCATTTGAAGTGGGACTGCAGGTGTTAACATCACTGCTTTATAGAGACAGAGAATGAAAAGCAGTGGGCAGAAGAGAATGCAGTCTCTTGATTCCAAGGCCACTCTACCATGTTTAACTCTCTTAATGATTGAAGCCTTAACTTCCCCATCTATCAGACAGGTATTTGGACAAAATGCCTTTGAGGATCTTCCAGCTCCATAATTCTACATGTATGTTTCCACTAGTCACAAAGCTTTGCAAAAGTAAGGGGAAAGACAAGAGATTACACTTCATTACAAACTTAGCTTAGGACTTCGCTACTAGTTTTAGCCCTATAAAAGACACCACTCAATGGCTCCAACCATGCAACATTAGTCACCAGGCTCCCATGATGCTCGATCATAGGTGGTCTCAAAATCCTGGAAAAGGGCCTTAAGTCTATATTGGTAAATAAAGCAGCATACCTTGATCTGGAATTGTACAACAAAATGAAAGTTTGTTCAGAGTCCTCTCAAATACCTAACTTCCCAAGCCCTAGATTACCTGGCCTTGGACCATTTGTTCCCAATCAAAAGTTACTGCTGGGCATCAGTTTTCTGGCTAAATCAGGTGTAACTACCACTGGCCTATTTCAGCAGAAGTAAAGCTCTGGTGGTGTAGTGCCTAAGGCACTTGACTGCTAACCAGAAGGCTGGAGGTTCAAACTCATCAGCCACTCCTCAGAAGGAAGACTGGGCAATCTACTTCTGTAGAGATAGATACCTTCTCGGAAACCCAAGGGGGGGGGGGGTGTCATTATAAGTTGGAATCAACTCAATGGCAGTGAATTTTTGTTTTTAAAGCTAGTAGATATGCTTCAGATTTAGATGTGTATCAAACCTGAAGTCATTCTTTCTTGTCCTCTTCACTGAGTTCTCTTTCACTGTTGTTGTTGTTGTTAGGTACTGTCGAGTTGGCTCTGACTCATAGCGACTCTATGTACAACAGAACAAAACAATGCCTGGTCCCGTGCCAGCCTCATAATCCTTGCCACACCTGAGCCCATTGTTGAAGCCACTGTATCAAGCCATCTTCCCCTTCTTTGCTAACCCTCCACTTTACCAAGCATCCTGTCCCTTAAATACTGGGCTGTCCCAGGTCCCATTCTCCATTCTTTTTACTCTTGGCCCTTACCCCTAGTCAATGTCCAGTTCCATGGTTCTCACTACCTTGCCACAGTGATAATCTCCAAACTTATTTCAAAATTTGATCACCTATGTGATCAATTGCTACACCTTTTTCTAAATGCCCTTGGGATCCTACAAAGGCCATCTGTCCTACACTCATCTTCCACTGTCTTTCACCTGCACCTAACACTCTGACAGTACATAACTGGTAACTGCAATTCTTTGAACATCATGCTACTTGATGCCTCTGAGGCTTTGCACAGTTATCTCCTCTGCTTTGAATATTCTTACCCCCCTTGCTTATACAACTGAACTCTTATTTGTTCCTTAGAATCCAGCTTAAATGTCACTTCCTCTCTTGTCTGTATATCAACTTCCCTGTTCTTTCACACAAAGAGAGTCTTAATCATTCCTCCTTGGCAGTGTTCTCATTCCTCCTAACAGTGAGTAACATAAGTGGTCCATATCTTTTCATCTTTGCTTTCCCAGCATTTAGCCAAACAAAGGGAGGGCATTGACAAGCATTTGCTGAACTGAACTGAACATGGATTCTGATTTCCCAATACATTGCCTTTTCAGTCTAGGGCCACAGACTCTCTTCTGATGTCAATAGAATAAAAATTATTTCTGCCATAATAACATTATTTAAATGTACAATTTGAAAATAATATTACAACTGATTGTTAACATAAACATTGTATCTTATTGAAAGTTAAACAGGTGAGAGATTCCCACTATATGGAGAGGAAGTACACAGCACACAGTTTCCTTTGGTGACTAAGCTTCCTGCTACAACAGGAAAGTTTCACACTAGGGAGTAATTTGGACACCATGAATGTGGGAATCTAAGAGTAAAAGTCACTTGTTAGTGGAAATTAGAAGATATGATAGAGAAAGGCCAGATACTGTCCAGGTTAGGACCCTAAACTGGGAGTCAGGAGAATCCAGATTCAATCCCAGTTTTTTTTTTTTTTTTAATTGTTGTTGTTGTTGATTCATTTCAAGTAATATGCCTTTAGTGAGTAACAACTTCCTTGGGCCTCACAGTTTTCACATCTATAAAATGAGGGAATTAGAGTGGACAATCTCTAAGGTTTCTTCTAGTAATAAAAGGACTATATCATTCTGATTAAATCGAGTTGCAATTAGAACTAGAACCAGAAAGCAGCCTGAAATGATTTGTGAAATGTGCCTTCATATCTTGAACCCTTTTCATAATACAATAAATAGAAAGTGATAATTTTTCAGAGATAAGGGCAAAAAGGTTAAAAATCATTTCTGGTGTCAAGTTCTTCCTGACAACAGTGACCACTTCCTGAGCATGAACTCTGTGCTAAGCACTTCTCCAAGAAACTCTCCCAACACTATCTCCTTTCATCCCTGCATCCCTGCAGTTATTTGCCCAACTGCACAGGTGAGGAAGCTGAGGCATGGGAAAATTACCCAAATTGCCCAGTCACACAGCCAGAGAGCACAAGAGCCAAGATTTTCCCTCAGACAGCTTTGCCACGGCGGTGGGTTCTTAACCACCATGTTCTGATGCCTTTACTTCTTCAGTGTTTCTCACCACATCCTGAATGCTCTTAGCAGCTTGGTTTTCTTTCTTTCCCTGCATCACACTTCCATTTAAATGTGTCTTAGCCCTCTGGGGGGGAAAAAAAAAAAGGGAATTTCCTCATCTAAAGCATTTAAGCTTGTTATTTTTAGTCACGGATGCTGAAATGTACATACAAAATTGTCCCCAATATCCTCTCAGTGAGTATTTTCTAGTAATTTTATCTGATAATTTTCAAGTGTTTCTCAGAAACATTCTCTGAAGAGTGTGTTTGTTTTTAAGACATACTCTTTGAAGGAGGGAAAAAGGGATGTTGATTGTTTGCCTGGGTGGTTTTCATATATTATTCAATTCAATCCTGACAATAAATGTGTGACATGGGTTTTATTGGCCCTATTTTATAAACAAGGACGGAGACTCAGAGAGAGGAGTAGCTTAGCAACATCACTCAGTCAGACGTAGCACAGCTGGAACGCAAGTCTAGAACCGTGGGTCTGAATGAAGCTTATGCTTTTTCCTCGGGACTATGGGGAGGAGACCCCAGGGAGAACCCCAGATGCCACTTAGGAAAACCAGTGCTACATAAATGACACAAAACCATTTCAGGTGCTATCTCTATCCAACTGACCACTGGCATTATAAGAAGCTGAAATAAAGGGAGATGAGAAGTTCATGGCTGCCCACAAGTGCATCTGCAAGGAGAGGGAATGACTCAGTCTGCACTGAAGATTATCATCTCTTTAGACCCCAGAGGCTCTGTTTCCTCTCAGAATAAAGACTGTGGAAGTTATTACTTAGTAAGACATGAGGCTTTACTCTAGTTTACCAAAATTATTAATCTTTACCTCAAAGTTATAGCTTAAAATAACTGGGTTTATCTGGTTAAAAAGAAATAGTTTAAATATTTCCACATGAATCTTAACCTTGCTTAGTTTCTGTTCTAGGTTCTGGAAGAACTGGATCT
>NW_006921824.1:2324457-2331794 GCF_000298275.1 Orycteropus afer afer | reverse complement strand
TAACCAGAAGGCTGGTGGTTCAAACCCACCAGCCACTCCTCGGAAGGAAGGTTGGGCAATCCTACTTCCGTAGTGATATTGTCTCGGAAACCCAAGGAGGGGTCGCTATGAGTTGGGGTCAACTCGACGGCAAATAACAACAACAACAACAACAGTACCAAACATAGTGACCTTTACAAACCAAGGCCAACACCACAAATACCTGTATTTCTATAGGCTAAACTAGCATTGTCATTTGAATTATAAATTCTGGGGTTCTTCTTTTACATTTTAAATATTAAAAATGCTAAATTATACACCAGTGTTCACTGTAGCCCTATTCACAATAGTTGAAAGGTAAAAATCACTGAAATGTCCATCAAGAGATGAATGGATAAACAAAATGTGGTATATACATACAATGGAATAATACTCAGCTATAAAAAGAAATGAAGACTTGATACATTCCACAAGATAAATGAACCTTGAAAACATTGTGCCGAGCAAAATTACCTATCATAAAGAACAATTACTATATGATCTCACTTAAATGACATAAGCAAATACATCAACCCACTGCCATCACATTGATTCCACCTCATAGCGATGCTATAGGACAGAGTGGAACCATCATAGGGTTTCCAAGGCTGTATGTCTTTACGGAAGCAGACTTCCACCTTTCTCCTGTGGAGCAACTTGTGGGTTTGAACCACTGACCTTTTGGTTAGCAGCTGAGTGCTTAGCCACTGTGCCACCAGGGCTCTAAGGAACTAGAAGGAAACCAAGAATTATTAGTGATTACCAGGGGTAAGAGGGTTGGGGGTAAAAGGAGTTTTTGCTTAGAGGACAGTGAGTTTATGTTAATGGTGGTGGAAGACTACAGAAAAGGACAGTGAGAATGGTTGCACAATATGCAGAATGGAATCAATGTCACTGAATTAGACATGTAGAAATTGTTGAACTGCTTTATGTTATGTTGTGTATGTTTTCACAACAATAAAAAAAATAGTAATAGGATTAAATACGCTCATCATGAAAAACATTAGAATTACAACTCTGGTTGTTGCAAGCCACGGGAGGTTGAAATGCCTTGAAAGTCACCAAGCAACAGATTCTGGCCATGGAACAAAGCAATCCAGACTCTGAAGCACGGTTGTGTTATCACAGTCCAGAGCATCGAGGTAGATTGGCCATGGGTAAACCAGGTGAGTAAATTTCCTTTCAGGAAGTTAAGAAACTTCATGGCACAAATTCACAAAGACAAGCCCTTTTCCCTGATTTTTCTAGTCATTAAAATACAAAAGCCACATTCTTGGTTTCCTTAGTCTAAACCTTCCACTAAATATACAAAGAAACTGTTCCTAGGAAAACATGCTAGATAGGAGACATTTTGGTAGAATCTCAAAGTAATTCACTTTTATTTGAGTTGTGTGCTTCCTCGATTTCAGGAAAGTACTGGCAGCTAGGCTTGAGAATCAAGTTATGAATCATGAATTACAGTACACTTGGGCAATACGTGCCTGAGAAAGAGTTCTGTGTTTATTTTTCTTGTAGTGATGCAGAGAATTCTTAGGGACAACACTCCCTTCAGACCCAGTACAAAGTGACCTGCATATCAAATGTTCTTGAAATGGTACCAATTATATGGCTGGAGATGACTTGCATATGACTTGAAGAAAAGTAATTCTTATCACATGTTGTTGTTGTTGTTGTTATGTGCTGTCGAGTCAGACCCAACTCATAGCGACCCCTCTTTGGGTTTTTGAGGCAGTATCGCTACGGAAGTAGATTGTCCCATCTTCCTTCCGAGGAGTGGCTGGAGGGTTTGAACTGCCAGCCTTCTGGTTAGCAGTCAAGTGCCTTAGCCACTATGCTACCAGAGCTCCCAATTCTTATCACACAGATACTATGAAGAAAAGAAAAGAATAAAAGATCAGTTCTTCAAGCAAGGGAAAATCAGAACTATACATGTAAATAAATAGTATCAATTCTTATCACATAGATACTATTTATTTACATGGATAGTTCTGATTTTCCCTTGCTTGAAGAACTGATCTTTTATTCTTTTCTTTTACTCATCTTTATACCCTTGTGCACATAACAGGTGATAATATATGCTTTTCGATCTCAACTAATGTGATTATGGGGAGCTCTGGTGGAGTAGTGCGTAAGGCATTTGACTGCTAACCAGAAGGCTGGCAGTTCAAACCCACCAGCCACTCCCACGGTAATCTACCTCCATAGAGATACTGCCTCAGAAACTCAAGGAGGGGTTGCTATGAGTTGAACAGACTCGATGGCAATGAGTTTTTTTTTTTTTTTTTTTAATGTGATTATGAGGAACCCTGGTAGCACAGTGGTTAAGTACCTGGCTGCTAACCAAAAGATCAATGATTCAAACCTACAAGCTGCTCCATGGGAGAAAGATATGGCAGTGGGCTTCTGTAAAGATTACAGCCTTAGAACCCCTATGAGATTGTTCTATTCTGCCTTATAGGTTTGCTGTGAGTCAGAATCAATTTGATGGCAACAGTTTGGTTTTGGTTTTTAATATGGGTGCAGAACTGACCCAAATTATGTGTGATATCTTAATTTTCAACATAAAGGCACCAATTCCATGTTTCTTCCTCACTTCAAAGTAAGACTTTCAACACAGAGCTTGAAAACATACAGAAAAGACCTCCTTGACATTATACATCTGACATCTGAATCCTTAGCCTTGTACAAGAAATAACATGAAGGCAAAAAAGAACTAGAGGTTTGGAAAAAACCCCTTCTCCTCTCCTAGTATTAAGAGAAAAGTCCCTTTACCCTGTTCCTTGGACAGTGCTCATGGAAACACAATTATCATATTAGACCTGCAGATAGTTTGCTGTGAACTGAGTCAAGGGAGCAGCCCCATATTTAAACTAAAGCCCCAAGTGGTAAAAATACTTGATATATGGCAAACAAAGCTATCAATTTCTATTGCAATTGGCCTAGAAGTAAGTATTGCATAAGATAGGACACAGCCTAACAGAACTCTAGTTCTTTGCTCCTTTAAGTTAAAAAAACACAAATTCTGGTTAGAGCTGGTAGCTTGCTGTGCGGAGGTATTAAAAAAGACACAAGTAACACATACATCAAGCTGGTTTGCAGTAGGTTCAAAGCTGGTGGGAGAAGCCAAACTTACAGATTTTAGGATCCCGGTGGCATCTTCATGGAGCCAAGTAGGGTAGACCACCTCATCATTCAGTATGGCCTCAAAGAGGTCATCTTCATTCTCTGCCTCAAAGGGTGCGTGCCCACAGAGCATCTCATAGAGCAACACACCCATTGCCCACCAATCCACGGCAGGTCCATAGAGCATTTCCTGCAGGATCTGTGTAAAGGGGATGACAGGAGAAATGCTGTGTGCATCTTATAGTAAGTGTGATGTTCTGCTCATAACAACTACGGAAAATGATGGATCAGGAAATATCAAAATAAGTAAATGAAGTCTCCTTGCTGGCATATGTGTTTCATTCCACCTCTATGGAATGGTCTGTCTTCCTTGTGGTCAATGCAGAGTAGCTTCTCACCTGGGTCTGTTCAAACAGTTATCATCTGCTTAGCCAATGGTCATGGAAGGACAAGGTAAGGGCATGTAATGTTCCAAATCAGAAAGAGTTTTGGAAATATATCAATCTATAAGGAAAAGGAGAGTCCTTGGGTGACACAAAATGGTTAATGCCCTTGGCTGCTAACTGAAAGACTGAAGGGTAGAGTGCATCTTGGAAGAGTGGCCTGGTGACTGACTTCTGAACAATCAGCCATTAAAAACCCCATGGAGCACAGCTCTGCTCTGACATACGTGGGGTCATCCTGAATCAGAACTGCCTGGGCAGCAACTGGAACTGGTATAAGGTAGAGACGAGGCTCATTCATATAGGAAAAATTCAAGAGCTCTTCTGTAGTTCTGCTAAGTGGAGCCAGGATTAAATCACTAAAAGAAAAATAAATAGTTTTAACTGGAGTACATTTTGTCCTTATTCATGACTAAAGCCTAGAATAAGTGCAAAGCTGAAAAACCAAACAAACAAACTCAAATTCCTATTTAGAAGTACTAGGACATTTTCAGCCATCATTCAAACAATGAACCATTAGTGAGCTGCCCTGGAGACCTCAGCTTTCCTGCCCAGCCCACAAAGCTGGAGAGCAAAAGCAGTCTAAGGTATTTCCGGTTGGGGTAACTATGGAGATCGAATTTCAAAAGCTGCACCAAGTCATTGCACTCACCTCTGGAGCAATATAATCGGGTGTGCCACAGAATGTTGCCGTGGTGACACCATTACAGATCCCCTCCTTGCACATTCCGAAGTCTGCCAATTTACAGTGGCCCTCATGGTCCAGCAGGACGTTATCCAGTTTAAGATCTCTGAAAGAAACAAATAGGAGCATGTGATAGGCCATCCCCCTGAAAGAAATGACTCAAGGCATGAGCGATCAGACTTTGGTGAGACTGAGTGAGGTTTCCTTCAAGAAGAACTTGTATGGGCTATAAGCTGTTCATGGTGTTTGCAATCCAGGCTCTCCAGGGCTCCAGACTGTCTGTGATAAAAGCTTAGATCAAGGCTCAGACTGTGCCTGACAGTTCCTAGATGGTCCATATGGGCTAACCACATAGAAAGAATGGGCTGAGGGTAGAATGTGACTTTTCCAGGGTTCTTACTTACCCTGTACCCGTAAGTAATCCATCCACCCCTTCCCCATCCTTCACTCTGGCATTGATCTCTGCTCATTGGTGTTTACTTGATGACCATTCACTGAGCAACTGACTACTGTGTCAGGGGCTGTAACAGGCGTCAAGTACACAAAGATGATCTGTATCTCCCAGGAACTCATCCTGTAATGCAGATACAGGTATTTCCTAGACTATAAGTTCCATGATGACAAGGACCAGGCTGATTTGGTTCACCATTGTGCCTAGCCTGGTGCACTCAATGAATACTTAAGAAAAAAAAAAAAAATACACACACAACACATACACATATACACACATAATCAACAACTCTTGTATAATACAAGTGGCATGATGGAAGTACAAACCAAGGGCTGCAAGAAGAACACAGGAGGGAACAATTAATTCCTTCTGGTAGGAGAGGGACATAGCTCACAATAGAAGTAGTAAATGAGACATCTTAAAGCATGAGTCCGAGTTTTCCACTCAGAGAAGAGATGTGTGAGAAGGTTGCCATGGGTGGATAGATGGAGCAGGTGCACAAGGCCAGGTACCAAGGTGTGGACATGACAGTGGGCTCTGGGAATCCCATTAGGTGCAGCGAGGCTGAAAGGGGGGCTAGCATGAGATCACTGGGACCAATACGTTCCCAGAGCTGAAGAAAATTAGACCCAAACTGTGACAAGCCCTGAATGCTGTGCTAAGGAATTTTGACAGTTAGATATTAGATTAAAAAAAGGACCCATTGAAGATCTCTAATTAAGGGATTAAAAGGTTAGAAGCTGAACAGGAAAGGTCAGCTAAAGATGGGTGAGACAATCCAAGGGTAAGTGACAAAAGGAATGGAAAGTAAGGGGTCAGTTAGTAGAGTTTCAGTCAAAGCAAAATCGGTAATAAGGCTTGATGACCACTTCGAGGTGGGCGAGGGAGAGGAGGCAGAAACGATGACTCCTGAGTCCCTGTCTTGGATTCAATGGGTTAGTGAGGATGTTAATAACAGGAAAAGGACAAATGGGAGTAAGGACAGGGTTTACTGGGTTTGGGTGTACCCCAGGTACACAGCAGCCACAGGAAGCCTCGTAGATTCTGGTGAGCCCAGGATAAAGGCACTTTCCACTCCTCCCTTAACTCCTAGTGGTAGAATCTACTTGAGGGAAATGAGTTTTAAGCAGCAGATCTGTTTGCTAAGAAGCCCAGCAGCTGCCGTGCAGGCAGGAATAGGATCCGATACTGATAAAACTGTCTGCAAATACATAAAAAGCAGTATGTTGAAAAACTGTTTGGTGGCTCCCCAAAAAGTTAAACAAAGAATTACCAACTGACCCAGCAATTCCATTCCTACATATATACCCAAAAGAACTGAAAGCAGGGATTCAAACAAACACTTGTACACCACTGCTCATTGCAGCATTATTCACAATGGCTAAAAGGTGGAAACAACCCAAGTGCCCAACAACAGATGAATGAATAAACAAAATGTAGTATATCTGTACAATGGAATAGTACTCAGCCATAAAGAAAAATGAAGTTCTGATACATCCTATGACATGGATGAACCGTGAAAACATTATGCTGAGTGAAATAAGTCAGGTACAAAAGGACAAATAGTATATGCTCCCATTTATGTGAAATAGGGAGCTCTGGTGGTGTCGTGCGTAAGGCATTTGACTGTTAACCAGAAGGCTGGTGGTTCAAACTCACCAGTCACTCCTCAGAAGGAAGGTTGGGCAATCTAATTCTGTAGTGATACCACCTCGGAAACCCAAGGAGGGGTTGCTATGAGTCAGGTCCGACTTGAAGGCAGTATGTTTGGTTTTTGAGGAACTCTGGTGGTGTAGTACCTAAGGCAGTTCAAACCCACCAGCCACTTCTTGGGAAGAAGGTTGGGCAATCTACTTCTGTAGTGATACTACCTTGGAAACCCGAGGAGGGGTTCCTAATAGTTGGATCCGAGTTGACGGTAGTGAGTTTATATATGAAATAGGCAAATGTAAAATAGAAAAATGCTAGAGACAAACATTCATCAATGGTTACTAGAGGCTGGAAAAGAGCCCTGGTGGTGCAGTGGTTAAATGCTCGGCTGCTAACCATAAGGTCAGCAGTTTGAACCCACCATCCACTCTGTGGAAGAAAAGACCTGGTAACCTGTTCCCTTAAAGATTTCAGCCTAGGAAACTCTATGGGGGAAGTTCTACTTTGTCCTATAGGGTCACTATGAGTTGAAATTGACTCAAAGGCACACAACAAGAACAGGGGCTGGAGGGTGGGGAGGAATGGGGATTTGCCCATGAAGATGAGTTTCTGTTTAGGGTGATGAAGAACAGTTGGAGATGTATAGTGGTCACAGTGCATGACTTGGTGATTGTACTGAATATCACTGAATAGAACACTTAAAAATGGTTAAAATGGTATAATTTTTTTGTTATAAATATATTTCCCACAAAATTAAAAAAGAAAAACTCGGTGCTTTCCTGCAACACAGCCCTGCCCAGCACAGGCTTCTTACAGCTGGCTGTGTCACTGTGTATGCCCCACACTGTTATGACACAATTACTGACACAAGTTACAACACAGTTACTGACACTCTGTCCTCTCTCAGAGGATGAGAGAAGCAACCCTGTCTATTGGGTGATATATTTATGCTTTTTTTTTTTTTTTT
>NW_006921824.1:2321883-2323203 GCF_000298275.1 Orycteropus afer afer | reverse complement strand
ATTGCTGGATAACACTCCATTATATGGCTGTATATAGTTTGTTTATCCATTCACCTATTGGAGGATATCTTGGTTGCCTCCAATTTGAGGCAATTATGAATATTGCTTTGCTTTTTTAAGGAATTATGTGGACATAGGCACACCTCAGTGAGGAGCCAGCTGCACATCACACTCTGAGATGGCAGTTCAGTCACTGTGTGCAATATCCTCACTGTGGTATCATCACAGTGGCTGGAGCCAACTGCTCTTCTAAAGCTTCAGGTCACAGGGGCTCATGGTGGGCTCTCATGGCTCTGTTTTCCTACTGCCTATCTGAGAAGAGAAGATCTGTTGGCCCACTTGGCACAAAGGAGAAGACTGGCCTATCCAGCCCTGGATCACGTTGTGGGCTCAGAGGAGGAGGTAATGACAGGACAGGACTGACCAGTCCCCACGCCACCCTGTGAAATGATACAGCCTGGCCATGCAGGGCTCACAGACACACAGTGGTCACAGGAACATGCCCAGAAATTAAAAACGAAGTCCTGTCTTCCAGAAATCACCAATAAATGTGGCTACAGCAGTAAACTTTTACTGGCACAGATCAATGAGGACATAGAACAGACCTTCTCTCTGCTCCTGTGGAATAGGGAAGGGTGGGTGTCATGCCAAGGTATGCCGAATACCTGCGGGCCCACTTCAGCAAAGCAGACCTTCCCTGCCTCGAAACCAAACCCAGCCTCAGCCCCTAAATCAGCCTCCCACCCACTTCTAAATTCAGAATCTTTCTACTTCCCACACAGGACTGTTTCCAGTGGGATATGATTTGTGGAAACTATTTCCTAGCCACACACACATAATATGAGCAAAACTTAACTTAACCCACATGAAGTTAGAATCATAAGAGCACAGAAGTGGTGAGGATGATGATGGTCATATACATGGGAGGCCGCTGCCAGGGGTGGTTTCAGACTTGAGAGGCCTGTCGGTGCCTGGACATCCAGTTCCTCTGGGACTGAGGGCAACTCTTAGGGAGGTAGTTGGCTGAGGTGAGATATGGCCTGTGATACCAGCAAAGAGCAGGATGGTGGTGAACTGCGCCTGCAGGCTTTGCTTTATCAACACCATGCTCTAGCCTGGCCGTCTAGGTCCATGTGCCTCTGAGCCCACAGCACTCTGAGTTTCCCACATTTCCTAACAAGGTTATTGAGCTTCTGAATTTTATGCCTGCTGGGAGCTCTGGTGGCATAGGGCCTAAGGCATTTGACTGCTAACCAGAAGGCTGGTGGTTCAAACCCACCAGCCACTCCTCGGAAGGAAGATGGGGCAATCTACTTCTGC
>NW_006921824.1:2315654-2321043 GCF_000298275.1 Orycteropus afer afer | reverse complement strand
TCTGTCCTCTCCATCAGCAGCTGTTGGGCCTTACTCTTGTCTAGCTCCAGCTCAGTACTGGCAGACGGTGTTGAGTAAGGAGATGATCAGAGCGCTCCAGAAACGTAACAGCAGGCTCCCCTTAGGTAGCTCAGAGCCTATCTTATTTTAGGGGAAGGAAGGAAATTCCATAAACCTCACTAGGGCCCTTCTTCTAAAGTAATTAAACCTACAAAAAGTCATGTGCTTCACTCCTTAGAGATAGATTCCAGAGGGAAAAGTAGAATCCTGAAATATAAGTTCAAATTTGTTTTCTTTAGTGAGCTTGCAGAACAGAAACCTATCCGCCTCACACATAACAACAACAACAACAAGTTATAAAGCAAAGAGGACCCAAGCACAGTGTCTCCCACTGTGCTGGCTTATATGCAAATGAAAGGGCATCCAGAGGGTTGGTCAAACAAACACAAAGCTTACAGAGCCATTTATGGCCATGGTCACCTTCTACTCTAAAGGTAAATAATTACTTTTATTCAGAAAAAGTGGGAGATCAAGAGTTGTTTTTGTTTTTTTTTTAAAGCCACCCTATGACTTTTGACCTTAATTTAACATATGCGGAGGTCAGGTTTTGGCTTTGGAGCTCCTCAGCCTCCTATGCCAACCTGTGACTCAGCAGCCAAATTTAACAAGGCTCCACAATGAAGATTACAAGTTCATACAGGGCAGAGGATCAGAACACAAGATGCCAAACACAGGATTATGGGTTCACCATGCATGAGCTCACTGAGCACCAGTATTTAATAGCCATGCCTTTGTCATGCCAGCACAGAAGGTAGAAAGAGTTACTCTATCATCTCCGACTGAAAGGTCCATTGTTCTTACTGGGTAATCATGGTTACTTAAAATGACCACAGTACTTTCAGAAATGATTCCCAAGTGGTTGAACACAAAGGAGATTCAGAAATTGAATGTTTCCACTACAAGCTATTCTGAGAATAATTAAACAAAAGGACGTGAGTCCTATTGCTTAGATCACTGGAATCAGTTACTCTGCCAAAAGAAATAAAGGGAAATGCGTTTGAAGCTGGCTCTGCAAACAAGAATGAATCTAGGAGTCTATTCACATTCAGTAACCAATTTTAGTGTATTTTCTAAATTTTTTATCATGGACAATTTCAAACACATACAAAGGTACTGAAGTACCCATACCCATCATCAAAAAAAAAAAAAAAAAAAAAAAACACAACTAAACTCACTGCCGTCAAGTCAGATCCGACTCATAGCAACCTCTCCTTGGGTTTCCAAGGTAGTATCACTGTGGAAGTAGATTGCCCAATCTTCCTTCTGAGGAAGGTTTGAACCACCAGCCTTCTGGTTAGCCGTCAAATGCCATAGGCACTATGCCACCAGAGCTCCCATACCCATCATAGGTACACCCAATCTTGTCTCATCTCATCTATACATCTATTTCCTTCCTGACCCATCTTTTTCAGATTATTCTGAAACAAATCCAAGACATCAAATAATATCATCTATAAATATTTTCATAATTATATCTTTAATAAACTACAACTTTGATACAAGTATTTATCACAGCTGAAAATTTTAAAAACAATAATTCCTTAATATCATACAATTTACAGTCAGCACATTATTGTCTGTTTGTTCATTTGTTACTGTGTGTGTGTGTCTGTGTGTGTGATATCTAGAAAACCCGAAGAAACCTCTCGAAGATAGTAGTAACAGTCATGGCTTCAGTTCAGTAGCTAACATATATGGAATAAATGCTTAGTGTTTTATCTATATCTAAGTAAGTACTAGCCCAAGGTCATACACCTAGTCAGTAGTAAAGGCAGGTTTAGAACTCAGTTCTGCTCACCTTCAAGGCCTGGCCTCATAACCCATTACACTAGGCACACTCCTTTCCACCTAGTGGTATCTGACAAATCCTCCTGGCCGACTTTCCTGTGAGTACTTCACGAGTCAAAACAAGACCCATCTAAGAGAATCAATCAATACCCTATGACATACTATGATAAAAGGACATCTTGTGCATATCACTACAAAATGCATAATCAAAAGCCTGAAAAAAAATTGGTTTGTTTTACTTTGAGTTTTAGTTTGTGAGTGGAGAAAGAATTCAGTAGATTTTATGCAGTCCTTGAAGGAAGAAGGGTACAGGCGTACATAGCAAATCTCTCTCGAGTGGCCAAAGATTCAGAAGATAATATGCTGTCTTCTACAAATTTTTCAAAATTCTTCCAAAGAGAAGAATGTGGGCAAAGGTTAAAGGGCAGCATTTGCTAAGAATGAGTTTGGATTATGATCTTAATTTCAAAACAAAATTAGGACTGGCTTATTTTTCAGTGACTGGATCTATATAAACTTGAATTTTTTTTTAAAGCAAGGCTAATTATGTTAAATTGGTAAAAAGAACTTTGAAAAGTCAATGAAATGTCAAAAGCCTAAGATTTTGTTTTACCATGAGTTAGGGAGAAGGACATACATGTATCATCTAATACAAGATATTCATCCATTCACCCAGCAAATCTCTGAGTGCTAGGTTTGAGCTAAACAATGAGCAGGGCTAGGGATACAATAGTAAGCAAAGAGGACACCATCCCTACTACCCTCAAGGAGTTTAAAGTGTGGTAAGAGAAGCAGGCAGTCAGATAATCATACAAGTGCATTTACAACTGCAGACTGTGATAAGTGCAATAAAGAAAACATATGGGAAGGTATATAATATATATAGGAATACATATAATGGGATTTAGCACTGGGGGAAGGTTTCCTGAGAAAGAGACCTTTGAGCTGAGCTATAAAGATTACTAGTCAAGTGAAGAGAGAGAGAAAGAACCTGAAGTGTGGATGAGGAAAAGCATTCTAGCAGAGAGAACAGAGGTGATGGGGAGCACAACACAGCTAAGGAATGAAGTCTAGTGTAGCTGGGGTCCTGGGACTGGAATGGAGGTGGCATGAAGGAAATGGCAGGAGTCACGTGAGACTCGCGTCATATGAGACAAGGTCCTGTAGGCCATGTCAGTGAGGTTTTCAGCCTTTAATCTAAGACTAAAAAGAAACCACTGAAAAGTTGTACACAGGAGAAGGATGGCATTGGATTTGTAATTTTGCAAAAAGGCTCCAGCTCCAACATGGAGAACAGATTGGAGGATTCGAGGGTGAACATGAAGATACCAGTTGGGAAGCTATTGGATCATCCAGAAAAGTAAAGCTAGTGGCTAGAGTTAGGGCAGGGGCAGTAAAGGTGGAGAGATAAGGGTGAATTGAGAACTACTAAGGGAAAAACTAACTGATTTAGTAATGGAAGATGAAGAGAGTAAAAGAGCAGTTGCTGCACAGACACTCAAGGTTCTGGCTTACAGAATTTACTTTGGACATCTCGAGTGCAGCCACTTTTCAGACGTCCAAGTGGGGATGTTTAATAGGAAGCAGAATGGACATGGCTAGAACTCAGAGGAAAGGGCTGGGCTGGAAATATAAATCTGAGAGTCATTAGCTGGGTGTGGATGAGTTCACCTGGGGAAAAGGAATGAAGTGAGAAGAAAAGGGCCTGGGACTGAGCCTTGGGACAAAAGTATCCTGGGGATAAGATCCCTGGTCATTTTTACACTGAGACCACAAACACTGGTGATAGGCCTAGACAATTACGTCAGAGTGGAGTCAGATATAGCTGAGCTGTCAGAAGAGCAGACACTTAATTCTTCTGCCTCTACAGGGAACACCCATAGTCTTGTTAAGACTTAGAGGAATTAGAAAATGTCAACGTTGTACATTCAGAAAAACAACCCTGCAATGGTTAAGCATTTAGCTGCTAATTGAAAGGTCAATAGTTCGAACCCACCAGCCACTCTGTGGGAGAAAGATGTGGTTTGCCCCTGTACAGATTTACAGGTTTGACAACCCTACAGGGCAGTTCTACTCTGTCCTACAGGGTTGCTAAGGGTTGGAATCAACTTGACGGCAATGGGTCTTGGTTTGAATGGTACATTCTAAATCCCTGTGAACTATTTTAAAAATGTGAACATGGGAATCTGAGGTCAGCCTGACAGATTCTTTCTAGGTTAAATTCTCAATCTCTTGTGGGTGTATATTTAAGTATTTTATTTTACAAAGATGCTTTTGTTGCATCTTATAATAGCAAAACTTGGAAATAAGCTAAATTATGTAATAATGGAGGGGTATCTAAATAAATTATGGTATATCCATGATAAAATGCTATGAAAGTTACTAAAATTTTACATAAAACTGAAAATGATGGGAAATGTTTCTGATAATGTTTGTATCATTTGAAAATTATTTTTTTATTATAAAAGGAGTGTTTTAATCATACAAAATGTAATCATTTCTGGAAAAAAAATAGAGAAAATGAAGATGGCTTCATATTCTTCCAGTCTTTTCATCTCAACACTACACAAATACGATATTAGGAAGTAACCTGCTCTTTCTCACTTAGTAAATATTTTGATCATATTTCTATATCCTATAGATTTGCCTCATTCTCTGAAATGGTTAGATACAATCCCATTACAAAGATGTACCACAATTTAACGATTTCCTTCTCAATAAACATTTAGGTTGTTTCCAATTTTTTGTTTTTTGCAACTTCAAATAATGTAGTAGTGAACATTCTTTGCATATGTATGGTAGTGTTTGTTTAGGATAAATTTCTAGAAGTAGAAATGCTGTGTCCAAGGGTATAAACATCTAAATTTTAAACTGATGTTGATCAAATGCCCTCCAAAATGGTTACATCAAATTATAATTCCACCAATAATGGATGGGAGTGTCATTTCTTAGCCTCTACATTCAGGCTAGATGTACCTATCCTTATAATCCTTGCCAATCCACTAGTGAAAGATGATCTTGTTTTAACTTCATTTCTTGATTATTAATAAGGTTAAGTTTTTTTAAATTACATATATATGTACATTTAAATGGACATTTGTATTTCTTCTGTCTGGCCTATTCATATGTCTTACCTATCTAAAAAATTGAGTGCTCATCTTTTTTTTTTTTTTTTTAACATCTTACTTCGCACTTCCTCCTGTGGTTACCATTTCCCTGTGTGCCTCTTGCCCATGCATTTGTTCTTTCCTATCTTTCTCCGTGTGCAAATGTTGCCCTTCTGATCTCGCATGGTTGATTATTCTAAGGAGGACACCTCCCTGGTGCAAGTGTTCAGCTTGCACCTGTGTATTGTTTGGCTGAGAGTTAAGCCAAAGGAGTGAGATCAATTCCAGGCTCAAAGGGTGACTTGGGGCCATAGTCTCAGGGGTTTCATCAGGCGCCATCAGATCAGTAAGCCTCATCTTTTTATGATTTTGAGTTTTGTTTCACATTCTTCCCACGCTATACAGGACCTCCAATTTTTTTTTTTTTTTTTTAA
>NW_006921824.1:2283867-2314994 GCF_000298275.1 Orycteropus afer afer | reverse complement strand
CTACTCGCCAAAGTAGTAGGTGGAACAATGTTTTGTATAGTATGTTATGCCAATTGAGCTTGATGTCCCCTGCGACTATGGTCCCAAGAGGACCTCCAATTTTGATCCTTTTCCAAGTGGGTGGCATTGGTAGCTGGGCACCAACTAGTTCCTCTGGTCTCAGGCTCACACAAGCGAGTTTCTCATGTTCTCAGTCCTTTGGGCTGTTTCCATGTCTCTTTGATTTTCTTCACTCTGCTTTGCTTTGGTCCAGGAGAGGCCAATAGTTGCCATTTAGATGGCTGCTCTCAAGCTTTTAAAAACCTAGTTGCTACTCATCGAAGTAAGACATAGAACAATATTTTTGTGTATTATGCTGTGCCAGTTAAGCTTGATGTCTCCTGCAACCATGATCCCCAGCCCACAGACCCAGCAACCCACTTATTTGTGGTGAAGAAGTTACCTAATGCTGTCTCTTGTTATGTTTAAACTGCATATGAACACTTTTGTAGCACATACAAATAATATGTAGGAATATCATTCATCTTTTTATTGCTTTTTAGAAAATCATCACATATAATGGATAGTAACAATATTGTAATTATTGCTAATACTACTGTCTGGTTTGTTTTTAAACTTTGCTTATTGTAGCTTTCATATTTTCATACAGTCAAATCTATTAGTCTTTCGTTTATGGTTTCTAGGTTTCATGGCTTATTTATAGGCTGATACAATTCTAAGTGAAAAAGCAGGGTACAAAATTATATTTGCAATATTCTCTCTATTGTGTTACAATTGGGTGGGTTGGGGGAAGGTAGGAAACAGGAGGGGAAAAAGAACAGATAAAAGAGGAAGGTTAAAAGTCTATTTCTGGGTGATACGTTTATGAGCGTTTTTTTATATTTTTCATTTCTTTTTTTGGTATTTTCTAAATTTTTTATGAGAATGCATTATTTTGATAACTTCAGTAAAACTCACTAAGATATATGTATATATATTTTGGCCTTAGTTATTTTCTTTAGTATGTGTTTTTCAAGGCCTTAATTTCCAAGGAAGGCGTGTAGGGAAATGACTCATTGGCAGGAATGGAAAGGATTTCTCTGGAACCCAGGCTTTAACACATGATGAAGAAAATGATCTTACTGATAACAGAATCTGAACAACTGTGGACACAGAATTCTAACCCTGCTGCCACAGCTCATTTTTCACTACTCAAACTGTGTAAGATAGCCCCCATATACATGTGATGTGTGGCATTTATCTTTGCCAATAGTCTCACTGTGTCCCTGTAGTCTTAACCAACTAAGTATGAAAATGAGGCCCCTGGTGAGAGGAGCCACATTCCTAATAGTGGACAGAGGTCTCCACACTATTTCTATTTACGAAATGACACTTTATCTGGTGTTTTTGAGGTTGATCTATTGGAATATCTGCTTAAGAACAAGTATGTGAGACACAAACATTCATCATTATGAAGCTCAATGGAAAATAATTCATTTCCTAATAAATGGAGAAGAAAAGTCAATAAAACAATTTCTAATGCACAAAGTGTTACCAAGGCTTCTCTGAGGCTCTTTTCCCCACATTCCTTCATAAATCCTTCCAACAGTTACATGGGCTGAGAAATGATCATAAAAGCGACTTTTGTGCAAATCTTGCTATTAAACCTTTGGTGGAAACTATTAATGTACTTGGCTGTTAACCAAAATGTTAAAGGTTCGAGTCTACCCAGAGGTGTCTGATAATCTACTTCTAAGAAATCAGCCATTAAAAACCTTATGGGACACAGTTTTACTCTGACACACACAGGGGATTGCCATGAGACAGAGTCGATGCCACAGCAATGGATAAAAACTACTGAAGCAGGACCTGGGACTCACAAATGAACCCCCACAGACCAGGTGTTGGTCTCTGTCCAGTTGTGGGTGTTCGACGCCCTTGAAATGCAGGCAGCGTTCCTACCTTCACCACTATGTATATATGGAGCCAACTTAACTTGCACAAAGGGACCAAGAGGTTTCCCCTGTTCTTGTCTCATGGTAGGAAAAAATGTACAAAGCAAACTGATTGACTCCTAGGACAAATGCAGGAGGAAATGAGTTTGATTAATGTCCACAGTGTGCTGATGATGCGTCTTCTTAGGACCATGAAATAAATGAGCCATCAAGCTGACTGTTTAGCCTTATAATTCAATTTTTGCCCCCATCGCCCCTGCCCCCAGGAGGGCTGACATTCCCCATCTGAAGAGGCACACATTTATTTAGTAGCTCCTTACAGTACTACTATTTTATGGTTGCCAAGAAAACCTCTCTCACTGACCCTTCTTGCAAAACGCTTCTTACACGATACCTGGCAGTGTTCAGCTTGCAGATGCCCTGGCAAAGAAAAGCAGGAAGGCAGGGTGGGGGACTCAGAGAAAGACACCAGGAGATGACAAACCTTTAGCAGGTTAGGGCCTTCCTAACCATCAGGCCTAGCGTGACAACACAGATAGGATGCTGGGGCCACAGGTATATCTGGACTTGCAAATCCAAGGGAGAATAAAGCAGTCAACAAGCCCAATGGTGTCTCAGTTCTGAGGTTCCCCTGGTGGTGGAGTGCCAAGTGTAGCATGCCATGGAAAACCACCTGGGGAGACAACTTGGCTCCTTGTCTGCAAAAAGTCCAACAAGGAAATGGAAGTTCTCTGCCGGTCAGTCATTCATGGGCAAGATCATAAACAGGATTAGAGAGCCATGGGGGATCCTCAGGTCCTGAAAGCTGGGGTAGACAGACATGGAGGACCTCCTTGACAGCTATCTGTCTGCAGGGCACATGCCTGAAGGTGAAGGAAACAGGGAAGGCGGAATCAGAATTTGATTCCCCCTGAAGCAATAAGATCCTAATAACATCCAGGGGTGGCTGTGAAGTAGAGTTGACAACAGACATATGGATTCCACCAGGTTTGCATTGGACACATTGTTGATATTAGGTGTATTAGGTGCTGAGTCAGTTCTAACTCATAGCAATCCTATGGACAACAGAACAAAACACCACCCAGTCCAGCACCATGCCCACAATCATTCCTTGGACATTCAGTAACAATTCCTATAAACAAGCTCCTATAGGGACATTCTATAAAACATCACAGGGCTCATTTTTTTTCAGTTGCCATTGACTCAGTTCCGACTCCTGGTGACCTCATGTGTGTCAGAGTAAATAGTCCTCCACTGGGTTTTCTTTTTGAACATTTTATTGTGTTTAAGATAAATGTTTACAAATAAAATTACATTTCCTTACATTTCCATTGCACAATTCATACAGAAATTATTCTGTGACATCGGTCACAATCCCATAACGTGTCAGCACTCTCACCATTTCTACTCCACCTGCCCCATCCACCCAGCTTCCCTGCCACCCTTCCTTGCTTTCTCATCTTTGCTTTTGGGTAAATGTTGACCATTTGGTCTTGTATAGTTGATTGTTTCAAAGAGCACATTCCTCACCAGTGTTATGGTTGAATTTACAGGCTAATCTATTATTTGGCTGAAGGGTGACCTCTGTGAGTGGCCCCCAGATTAAAAGGGTATTTTAGGGCAGTAGTTTCAAAGGTTCCTCTAGTCTCTATCAGTCTAGTTTTTTTTTTTTTTTTTAATGAATTTGAGTTTTGTTCTACATTTTTCTCCCATTCTAACTGGGACCTTCTATTGTGTCCCTGGTCAGAATGGTTGGTAGTGGTAGCCAGGCATCATCTAGTTCTGGTTTCAGGTCAGAAGAGGCTGTGGTTTCACATGGGCCATTAGTCCTACAGACTAATTTCTTCCTTGAGGACTCAGTTTTCTTCATTCTTCTTTGTTCCAGATGGAAAGAGACTAATAGTTGTGTTGTACATGGATGCTGGCAAGCTTTTAAGACCCCAGATGTTAGTCACTAAACTAGGATGTAGAGCATGATCTTAATTAACTAAGTTATGCCAATTGATGTAGTTGTCCCCCGAGATCCATAGCGTTTTCAATGATTGATTTTTTGGAAGTAGTTGCCAGACCTTTCTACCTAGATGCCTGTGCTTGGGCTCAAACTTTGAATCTTCTGGTTAGCAGCCACATATTTCAACTATTTGCACCACTCAGAGACTCCTAGAGGCCCACAGTGCTAGGTAAACACCAACCATATCATCATCATTACTATTTTTTATTAAGTGGGTACCCACTATGGCTCCTGTCCTCAGTTACATGAGCCAGACAATTGAGATGTCATTACAAATACACAGATCAAAAAGTGAATGGACCATGAGACATCTTGGCCTGCCTAGCTGGGCTGGTTCCTGCTGAGACAAACACACAGCTATTCTTACTAGAAAGGCATAGACCTGGCAGCATTGAGGCAGGTTCTCTGAAGACAGTGAGATGGAAATCATAATGTCCTTGCTTGGCCAAGGTTAAAATTTCTTTTCAGCTTGGGAAAAGTAAGTAGTAAATATTGTTACAACCATATGATATCCCAGTATGCAGACTTGCATAATATGTGAAAGGAGACATGAGTATTGTCAGGAGGGGGTGAAGTGGGGTGTTTTATGACAGGAAGGCATTGAGTTTATAGAACCAACCTCAGAAAGGGATGTGCAGACTGCTTTTGGCAACTGGCTCAACACAAACCTTTGGCAGCATTAGCAATGGCTTATGCAATATCAAGGGAGGTGGCTTTCCGACTTGAACCAGAACTTCTGGCCACCTCAGCAGGTCTCATCCGGTTACCTGCTATCCCCACATCAGACATTAAACCCAGAAGGACATCTGTAGTTCAGAACCACTCCCAGGTCCTTGGAATCAAACATGCCTGTCACATTTTAGTTCAGGTTATAGTTAGTTGGTCTTGCTTTGTTCTCTTACTATGTTTTGCATAAAAAGTTTTGCTTCCCTCAATGAGTTACAAACTCCAAAGTTAGGCCTAGGGTATTTCTTGGGTCATCTCAAGACTATCTGTAATGACAGTTTAGATACATGACACCAACACACATATCACAGCAAACTATGTAAAAGATACAGAATTTTCTCCTGAAAAAATCCTTTGGAAGAATTCACCAGTACTTCTAAGTACCTACTCTGTCCCTAACACTTTGTTTTGTAACTGCAGAGCCCAGGTTTCCCAAGACAGTCATTCAATTGTTCATTTTTTAAAAAGATATTTGAGTATTTCTATGTGGAGATACTATCTAAACAATATTTCTAATTTTATATAGTGGTATTCTTTTTAATACAAGTTATCTATTACATGTATAGGAGTCGTCCCTGGATCGTGTAAATGGTTAACATGCTTGGCTGCTGAAAGAGACTGGCGATCTGAGTCCATCCAAGGCACCTTGGAAAAAAAGCCTGGCATTCTACTGCCAAAAGATCCCCTATTAAAGCTGTGGAGCAGAGTTCC
This sequence comes from Orycteropus afer afer, assembly GCF_000298275.1. NCBI lineage: Eukaryota > Metazoa > Chordata > Mammalia > Tubulidentata > Orycteropodidae > Orycteropus > Orycteropus afer. The sequence continues at coordinate 2,309,612 of NW_006921824.1, read as the reverse complement.
ATTCTGACACACATGGGGTTACCACGAGTCAGAAGCTACTCAAGGGCAACTGTTACTAAACGCAAAAGATCTTAAAAATACATATGATCCATAAATTGGGGGAATTTCTTTTCAAGCCTATGTCTGCTATTTATATTTCCAAAGTATTACCAAGTGTGTAAGCAGAAGTAGGAGATGAAGAGACTTTCAGATCTCACTCTTCTTGCCTAAATGCTGCGTTATCTAGACTCAATGAGTAATGGCTATTTCCGTTTGGCCAATTTTCCCAGCACCTCAATTTCTCTGTTAAAACAGTTAGGTTGCAAGATGATAGACTTAGTCTAAATAGGTGGGTGTTTGCTAACACTGGATTTCACTCTGTAAGTAACTTGTATGGCAACATCATATATGTCTATATGCACATTCCAAACCCTGCTGTCACTGAGTCAATCTGACTCATAGTGACACTATTAGGACAGGGTAGAACTGCCCCATAGAGTTTCCAAGACTGTAATCTGTATGGAAGCTGACTGTGACATCTTTCTCCCATGGAGCAGCTGGTGGGTTTGAACTGCTGATCTTTTGCCTAGCAGCCAAGCACTTAACCCTGAGTCACCAAGCCTTCTTATGTACATTCCAGACATGATCAAGAAGTTTTTGCAAATATACAGTTTAATACAGAGTTTTTTTTTTTAAAGGGCATATTTTACATTCCCTGAAAACTGGAGTCTATGGTGATGACTTTATTTGGTAACAAATCCAGAGTGGCCAATCCTGGAGGAAGAGAAAATGCAGATGCACAGCCAAGAGTGTCATTCTGTGCCACACAGACTGACAGAGGCCAAGGGCAAATTCTCAACTACATTCTTGTGGAGCAACATAGCTCCTATTTACTTCCTCAATCTGCTTCCTTGTCCTCCTCCTGTGTGACCTTGGGGAGGTCACTAAACCAGCCTCTCTCTCTCTATTACTAAGAGACAGTACATTGAGGAGTTAAAGGTACAAACTTTGGAGCCTGGGCTTGAGTCTTGGACCCACCATTTATTAGCTGTATGATTTTGGGCAAGTTACTAAACCACTCTGTGCTTGTTTGCTCATCATGCAATGTAGATTATAACACTTCCTACCTTATAGAAACTGAGTTATTATATGTGCTTTGCTTGGAACACTGCCCAGAACACATTGTTATAGAAGTGGTAGTTGTTATTTCCTTACCAGTGAAAAACCAGTTAATGCTTATGTGATCTATCACTTAAGATTCTGATAAACTTAAAAAAAACCAATAAACAATATTTGTAATTTTTAGATATCTACTCTAACATTTTGGATATTGGACAGGTGGGTCTATTATATTATTAAGTGACACATCTAGCTTATAAACTGTTCCCTGGGTGTTCAGCAAGGTGCTGAAATGACACAACAGATTGGTCACATAGGGCCTGGTACCAGTATTTCAGGCAATGAGTACAATGTCTGAAGAACTAGTTAAGCCCCACTAGTCACAACACCTTTGCTGACTTCATCCATCTCTGCCAAGATCAAATTCTGCAGCACTGAGATACAGGGATTAAGATCTCTATTCGGTATCAACAGCCCTGAATAGTACAATGAGAAATGGGCAGCCTGCATTGCAGTTCATCCTGTCCCAAACTGGACTGTCAAATGCTGGGCAGGTCCCCACAGGTGACCCATACTTTAAGGCAGTATAAGTTGAAGGACAATGAGAGATATCCCAGAACCCTATTTTCTATATCCTTAGCACCCCCAGTGGCTGCAGTACTTTATTTCCATCTTCTGAGAACTGAAATTCTACAGAAACAAAACACAAAATTCCCAGAAAGTCAAACGATATCTGTGCTTCATAACACAAATCACATAAAACTCAAAATGGTACAACCAGTCCTCACTTTTGACCTCTCCCTGTCTGATTATTTAGGACATAAACTCAACAGTGGTTATTGGTTTGGTTACATCCAGTGGTGGGATAAAATCTAGACCCTGAAAGGCCACTGTCAGGAGATGTTGGTTCCAATTTGTGACTGTTGTAAGCAATGCTGTGACAAGAGAAGGAACTTGTTTTCTACACATGTTAAGTCCATTAATATAATATGTTTTTACCACGCGTTTTCAGAAGTAAGCAGTCAACTCCAAGTACCATGTCCATATTTAAGAACTTCTATCAGTGCCACTGCTCTCGTATTTGTCTTCATTTACATCAGGAAGCCAACCATGGCCATGGGGATTCAAAGAAGGGCAGGCAGACAATAAGAATTCCAAATCCTACCTTGGGCTGCTGTTATGATTTGATTCTTACTTTCCCAACTGAAGTATTAACTCTGTTGAGAGGAGGCTTCTCATATTTCCATCTCTATATTTTTGGGTTCCCGTTAGTGTCCAACTCAATGATTTGCAAAACAAATGAACAAACAGAAAAAGCCAAACCAGCTGCTATCAAGTTTATTCCGACTCTGGGCAACCCTGTGTGTTTAGAGCAGACCTGCACGCCAAAGAGTTCTCACAGCTGTAACTTTTCGGAATCAGATTGCCAGGCCTTTCTTCCCACCAGGTGCCTCTGGGGAGATTTGAACTGCTAACCAGTCAGTAGCTGGGCACAGAACTGTTTGTGCCAATCAGGGACTTCTGATCAGTACATAATAAAGGAGCCCTGGTGGTACAGTGGTTAAGTGCTTGGCTGCTAACTGAAAGGCTGGTGGTTTGAACCCACCAGCCACTCCACAGGAGAAAAGATGTGGCAGTCTGCTTCCCTAAAGAAACCCCTTAGAAACATTATGGAGCAGTTTGACTCTGTCTTACAGGGTCACTATGAGTGGTAATCGACTTGATGGCAATGAGTATATACCCCTAGTAAATGGCTGTTAATATCAATAACAACCCCGTCTCTGGTTCTTAGACCCCCAGTGAGCTGAATGTTGGGATTAGGGAGGATGAGGGGACTATTAGGAAGCTGGGTGGATTCTGGGTTTGTGCCAGGCCCCTGGCCCCCATCTGGGACCTCTGGAACCAACGTAAAGCTGCCACTGCTTGCTGGGGTCCCCTGTCTTGGAGATGATCTAGGATTAGGACAGGAACCTCCATGCCTCTGAATACACTCTCAATCACCCCACTTTAGAGTTAGCCTTTCAAGGGCAGTCTAGAATCAAACCAATTTCAAGAGACACCAGAAAGGAAGATTTGCCCTGTTTGTGAACTGTCTGCTAATGTTTGGCTTATAGGTGAGAGCAACCTTTGTTCTTACAAAAGGATATTAAAATCCTACTTATTGCCTAAACAGGATTGATGTGAATTTAACCGGCTATTCCAGGCCACAGTGAACTCTTAGAGTAGCTTCTGTCATTATGTCAGTGACTGTGAGCAGAGAGCATAGCAGGGACAGTCAGGCTGGCTGAGAGCAGCTGGCAGTGGGGGTGGGGAGGTGTGGGTACACGGAATGTCATCTCAGCTCTCCCCGCTCCTTGTCACGGACGCCTGTCCTTCTCTCCCTTCAGAGGTAGCCCTATGAGCAGACATGCTGGAATGTTGGTGTGAGCCGGTACACTGTCTGGTCAGCTAGTTGAGGTACAAGAACAGACTGACACATCTTTCTCTCAGATAGCAGCTGGTGGGTTCCAACTACTGACCTGTCAGCATTTGAGTGCTTAACCACTGTACCACCAGGGTTGCTCACTAAGAACTGACAACAACCCCTCCTGGATGCCTTTTCTTCACTCCCCTGCCACTGCCTTCATTCAGCCCCCTTATTTCCCACCCCCGTTGACTGCATTTCCTAACTGGTATCACCACCTTTTTTCTAATCCATTCTCTGTACTGCTCTAGTGACATTTCTAAAATGCAATTCTGATCTTGCATTTGAATTTTTGAATAATGTGATTGCTCCCGCCAGGGTAGAGCACCTAGACTCTGCACTGTGGGGTCTCTGCCTGCCCCTTCAGCCTCATTTCTTTCAGCCTTGTCCTCTAGCCCATTTTCCATTATCCAGTTGAGCACCACCTCTCTGTTCACACACGTTCTCCTTTGCCTAGAGCAGTTGTTGTCAGCTGCCATCAAGTCGATACTGAATCATGGTGACCCTGTGTTTCAGAACAGAACTGCTCTTCATAGACTTTTCATGGCTACAAACTTTTGGAAGCAGATAGTCAGGCCAAGGTGCCTCTGAGTGGGTTTAAACTAACCAACAGCCCAGCACTTAAGTGTTTGTGCTACCCAGGGGCTCACACTTTTACCTAGAGCAGTGCTACTCAAAGTGTGATCTGAGCACTGGTGCTCATCTGAAAACTGTTACTGCTCTGCAGTGAAATAAGTAGGAAAATTGACAATAAATGTTTAGAAACTTTTATAACCACACCCTTGTAGTAATTTATGCCTGTTGAGTCTAATAGTAAAAATTGGCACTTCTATTTTATGTCTTACTCATTTCAGTTCTCTAATGATTTTCTTTTATTATATTTTACAAAAGTGGTAGTCTTCAATGGAAACAGTAACAACAAGAAAAATATTCATTCTTCACCAAGACTTTGAGAAGTTCTAGCCCAGGCACTTTTGTGCCTACTTCTCTGTTAGGCTGATTCCTTTAGTTTCAACCAAAGCCCTTCTGGCTCTGACAAACCTTCTTCATTCCTTCCTAGAACAAGCTTGGTGTCTCCCCTCTGTGTGCCAAAGGCATTTGGCGTAGATTTCTAATTATAGCATTGATTGCACTGAGTGTAATTGTTGGTTTCACTGCTGGTACTTCCCATGCTTATTTCAGCTCTGGTGGTGCAGGGATTAGTTCAGCTGCTAACTGAAAGGTTAGAATCTACCAGGTGCTCTGTGGATGAAAGATGTGGCATGGTAGTCTGCTTCCATAAAGATTACAGCCTTGGAAATCCTAAGGGGCAGTTCTACTCTGTCTTATAAGGTTCCTGTGAGTCAGAATTAACTCCATGGCAATGGGAAATCTCAGAACAGGAGTCCCTGGGTGGCACAAATGGTTAAGTGCTAGACTACTAAGCAAAAGGTTGATGGTTCAAACCTGCCCAGAGGCACCTTGGAATTAAGGCCTGGTGATCTCAGGGGACATCAAGCTCAATTGGCATAACATACTACACAAAACATTGTTCCACCTCCTACTTTGGCGAGTAGCGACTGGGATCTTAAAAGCTTGCAAGCAGCCATCCAGTTGCAACGATGGGTCTCTCCTCATCCAGAGCAAAGAAGAATGAAGAAAACCAACAACTTATGGAAACAATTAGTCCTAGTGACTGGTATACCATGTGATCCTCAGCCTATATGACTATGAGACCAGAAGAACTAGATGGTGCCTGGCTACCACTGTCAACCACTTGGAGGGGGATCTATGCAGGAGATCCTGGATAGAGAGGGAGAACAATGTCGAACAAAACTCAAAATCATTTGGAGAAATAAAAAGGGGTGACCAGGTTTGCTGGTCCGATAGAGCGTGGTGGAACCATGGACACTATGGCCCCTAGCTGCCCTTCAGGTCTGGAATTGAACCCATACCTGTGGCTTCCAGCCAAACAAAAGACAGGCATGAGAGTTGAACATTTACCTGAGGTAGATACACTCTTTGGAGAGAACAATCATGGAGCAAGAAGGGCTGCTCAGGCACAGGGAGACAGCTCAGGGGGCAGGAGGGCATGGAGAGATGGACACAGGGAAGAGGTAACTATCAGGAGGAAGTGAGAGGGGAGCTGTTGCATTGTGGTAAATTGTAGTCAATGTCATGAGACAATGTATGTGTGAACTGCTGTATGGAAAGTGAATTTGCTCTGTTAATTTTCACCCAAATCACCAAAAAAAAAAAAAAAAAAAAAAAAAAAAAGGCCTGGTGATCTGCATCTGAAAGGTCCCAGACATGACAAGCCTATGAAAAGCAGTTCTATTGTACACACATGGTGTCTTCACGAGTCTGAATTAACTGGATGACAAGTAAGAACAATCACTTCAGAACAAGGTACCTGGCAGAGGGCTGAGTCACCAACTAAGCAATGATTGCACTGAACAAGCTCTAAGTTTCTTACTCTAAACTTTGGTTGCATTCCCTTTGCCTATGTACTCCTGGCGTATGAAATCCTTTTGGGTCAGTGTATCTCCCTCCAGCACTATGCTGTGTTCCGCTAAGAAACTGAGAAAGAAAATGATGAAAACTGCTTTCTTCATCCAATGGTGAGTCTTTTATGTCACCCAACCAACTTCCCTGTTCCTTCTATAGCTCTTAGTCTTTGGTGGTGGTGTTAGTTAGGTCCTGTCGAGTTGGCTCTGACTCATAGTGACCCTGTGTACAACAGAACAAAACACTGTCCTGCACCATCCTCACCACAATCCTTGCTGTGCTTGAGCCCATCGTTGCAGCCACTGTGTCAGTCCATCTCATGGAAGGTCTTTCCCTTTTGACAGTATGACCAAAGTAGGTGAGACAATTCTCGCTTCTAAGGCTCTCAGTCTGCTCCAACAATTAATATCAGAAAATTGAATTTGTAAGTACAACAATCAGTGACAAATGTTTGTGCTCAGTGATTACCTGCCCTTACATTAGTGTGGCATTATAAAACAGATAAGACAAATTACCCCTGTACATTTTGCATAAAATTAAAAGGTCAGTCCAGGAAGAAAAGTAATAATGAGATTCCTCAAATCCTTCATTAAGGTGAAAAGCTCATTTGATATGTGTTTTTTTTTTTTTTTCTTTTAAAGACATTTCATGGAAAACTCCAAAGCCACAAAGAATGGAATATTATTACATAGGAAACCGTGTAAAAACTCAGAAAATCCTTTAAGCCCAAACCATAGAACAAGATTCCAAAGATATGGAGCTAATTTCTTTTTGAAAATTGATTTAAAAGAAAAAAAAGGTTCATTGGGGTCCTTTCTTAATCGTGACTCATGCTAACCAGTAAGTCTTTCAGTCTCGAGAAATGACTGTGTCCTCCCTCAGCATGGACTCTGGGTGCTAGTGCAACCCAGCCAGCTGGTTCTCTGTGTTTTCCAGAGAAGGCAATGTTGGAACACAGTTCAGTGCCTCAGCCTCTTGGGTTCTAATTCCAATTTTTCTCTCTGAAAACTTGGAAAATGTTTTCCCTTTGTCACAGATTCAGAGCTCTGTCTTTCAATAGGGGGTAATAAGAGTACCTGACCATTTATGGGGTGGTGGTAGTGTTGTTATGTGCTGTCGAGTTGGACCTGACTCATAGAGACCCCTCCTTGGGTTGCTGAGGCAGTATCACTACGGAAGTAGATTGCCCCATCTTCCTTCTGAGGAGTGGCTGGTGGGTTTGAACTGCCAGACTTCTGGTTAGCAGGCAAGTGCCTTAGGCACTATGCTACCAGAGCTCCCTTTATAGAGTACAGGACATGAAATCCTGTCTCAACAGCTCTCAGGACTTCTGATCTATTTAGTTAGGAAGCCTATGCACTCACTCAGCATTTAGGGAAGAAACAAAAAACAAAACATAAGCATGCCCCACAGATAGGATATATGATTGATTTCCCATTAGAAAAGCTTTCTTCCTGATTTAAAATAAGAAGCAGGGAATCAACTGATGCCCAAAGTTACCGATATGCAAGATCTGAAAAAAGTGAATTGGTTTGCAAACTGAAAATTTCAACTGACTAATCAAGATAATCCACCAGCAATTGAGCTCTACCTGCTCAGACAAACCCCAGTTTCACTTTGAGTTTTATGGCCACTCCAAGCGATGTTTCATCTGCCTACAGAGCCTGGATCCCACTGACACAGACATGAACTTGAAATTTCTGATCTGAGTTATGTGACACATTCCTGTCCTGGCCAGGAAGGTGATGCTATCTGTAACTTTCCACTAATATAATATTCCTGTAAGTTTCCACTAACACAAACAGGGTCATGAATGCCAAAATGCAGCAATGACAGGTGTGGGCAGAGAATCATGTGCCAAGGTGGGGCACATGCTTTCTCTTCTGCAAGGAGTTTTTAAATCATCATATTGGTACCCATGGCAGGAGGCTTTGGGTCTTGGCACTTTGTGCCACAAAGGAGCCAAGACTGTACCTCTAAGCCACAGCTCTTTCTTATGTGGTTCAGGAGTCAAGAAGCTTGCTCCACCCTGCCCAGGCCCTTAGGTCAAGATTCAGGGACATCTGAGAAATTTGGCCTATTCTGGGTTGGGAGTTGCTCTGGCCTGACCAAGTCAGGTGTGAAAAGTGAGTGGCCTGAGAGGGTGCCCTTTCCTAAGTCTTGCCCTCCTAGGAGGCCTCTGGGCAGGTGTGGTAGTTCAGTTTGTATGTCAACTTGGCTGGGCCTGGTTGAGTGGCTGGGCAGCTGGTGGTAGTTATTCCTCATGATAAGACTGGCAATCAACTCCATGGTGAGATCTACCACAAGCAGCTGAGTAGCTGCTTTAGGGATGTGGTCTGCTTCCCGTATATAAGCAGCAGCTTTAGGAATGGTCTCTAGCTTGTGGCACACTTGAACCCCGTGTGTAGCCGTGTTGTTGTTCAGCAGCCTACCATGCTCTCCCAACCTTGGGACTTGCAATAGACTTGAATTAATGGCCTGCCATGTGGTTTGGTAACATCGGGACTGTGCCTTTTTACTTGTCAACCCTGGGGCTTCTTAGCCTCAACAGTCAGCAGCTGTCTGAGTGAAGAAACACCTCTAGCTCCAGTGGGCCGGGAGCAGGAGGCAGTGATGGACCCCTAGATTGAGGGGCTTTCACCCAGCCCCTAGAGCCTGAGACTGAACTTGGACTTAAAACCTCCAAATTGTAAGAATAAACTCCTGTTTGTTAAGGCCATCCCATTTGTGGTATATTCTTGTCAGAGCCTCACTAGGTAACTACAACAGCAGGCTCTGGAATGGGTATTCTGGAGGGGGCAAGTACTCTTGCCAAATGATGATCACCTATTCAGAGCTGACTCTCAGAAGCAGAACCAGATTTAATAATTCTACATCTTAAACAAATGGAGATGATTAAGTATTCCATAACTTAGTGTCTGGGTCAAGGTAAACACACTGGACATGTGAAAAGGGAGAAGTGATAGATAATATGAACCAAGGTTCCATCTAAATCATTAAGCCAAAATAAGATGAGTTTCCCATGTGGTGGCTACATTTTCAGGCAAATCCAAGGCAACTACACAAAAGCCTAGTTAAGTCTCTAAGCACTCCCAAATGCCTCTTTTGTGGGGGTTCCTTCTCCTCTACCCACCCTGAAAGGGTTGATGGTCAAAGCCTTTACCTTGGTTTATTCCCAACACTACTGCTAGACCACATGGTGTCACTGTGCAAGTTCTACAAAAGTGCCTTTTCTCAAGACATGTGATGGATTCAAAATGGAGTCTCATCAGTAATCACCATGCTATTTCCCTCTAGCATGTTAGTGCTTGAAAAACTAGGTACAGCAGTTTGAATTAGGGATTCTGGTACTCTGAACAGCTCACTGAGTCAGAGTGCACCAAACTCAGAGGAGTAGAATTAGAGAGAAGAAAGGTATGGGGGAAAAAAAAAAAAAAGAAGAAGATCTATCATGCAGAGCGCCAATAGGCAGCTGAGAAAGGCCATCGGAGACTTCCCTAGGGGAGCGACTGGCAGGCGGGCCATCCAAGACCTCCTTAGGTTAAGGCAGAAGATACACCACACCAGCATACCAGTGACCACACCAACATACCAATGATCACCTACATGATTTACCTTCAGCACCTGATTTTATTGGTAACTTGGGTTGGCTAGGTGCAAATGGGCACATCTAGTGCTGCTGAAACCCGAGCAGAGAGACCACTGATGCTGCAGGAGGACGGGCCCGGTCCCCCACAGCAGGTCACCGAGTAGGCTTGGGTCAGCTTAGTGACACTGAGAGGCCTGTGCTTGACTTTCTTAGTAATATTGGGACCACAGATTACTAGCAGGCACTCTCCCGCCTCCAGCACCACTGAAACTGAGCAGATCTTTAGCACTGCAGGTGGGTGGACTCACAAAGGAACTCCTGAGGCATCGCAGTCTGGGCTGGTTGGGCCAGTGCCATGGGCAGGCGAGGCTAGAGAGAGAAACCCCCACAGAAGATTGCAGAGCCGGGAAGTTGTCTTGGGGCGGCTTTTTGGTGCCGAGGGGGCTTGGGAGCAGGGTTTTTGCATGTGTTTGAGCCTGGTAGAAAGTGTCGACCCCCTAACAACTGGAGTCTTTGCTGAAACTGAGCTGTAGGCCTGTAAATAACAGTACGACATCATCAGTAACAGCCTGCTCAAATCCCTAGAAACAGTCCATAGCAAACCGCTCCCACCTTCTCACCAGTAACTTCACTCATCCAATAGAAGAAACCACATTCAACCAACATAAAACCTCCCAGTTTGAACTCTAAACCCTCTTTATGACAAACAGAAACCTATATTCACATTCCACACAGTGATTCCACCATCACAAAGAAAACTGCAAAGCAACCCAGCATACCTGAATTAATAACTAAAAAAACAAAATAAAATACACCAGCTCCACCTTTTCAAAATATTAAACCATAAAACCAAGACAAAACAAATCAATACTTAACCAACAGTTAAAGACAACCTCAAAATGTCTAGAAAACAACAGGCAACCTCAAATCAAACAAAAGAAACAGGACAAAGTATTAGAAGCAAAATCACAAACAAAGGTCTCATTATACATGGAGGAAGAGGAGGCAATAGAATTATCTGAGAAGGAATTTAGAAGATATGTTTATATAGCTTTACAAAAGCCTAAGGAAACCCCACACAGAAACAAGGAGAACATAGACAGTTCCCTGGAAGAACTCAGGAAAATCATTCAAGAACAAAATAACAAGATTAATGCACAATCAGAACTCAGGCAAAACTAGCAATTAGAAATCCAGATGATGAATACCAAAATTACAGAATTGCACAACACAGTAGAAGCACAAAAGAGTAGGTTAGAACTGGCTGAAGAATGCGTATCCCAACTAGAAGACAAATCTCTGCACACCAGCCTTTATGAATAAAAATCAGAACAAAGATTTAAGAGAAATGAAGAGAACCTAAGAATTATATGGGTTGACATGAAAAGAAACCACATAAGACTCATTGGAATTCCAGAACAAGAAGAGGTGAAAAAACACACCAAGAAAATTGTGGAAGACCTGCTAACAGAAAACTTTCCCCACATTATGAAAGAAGAAAAGATATTTGTCCAAGAAGCTCATAGAACCCCACACAAGATAGATCCCAGGAAAAAAACACTGAGGCATATTATAATCAAACTCTCCAATACCAAAGACAAATAAAAAATTTTGAGAGCTGCTCAGGACAAAAGAAATATTGCTTATAATAATCAAACAGTTAGGTTGAGCTCCGATTACTCAGCAGAAACCATGTAGGCAAGAAAGCAATTGGATGGCATATATAAAACACCGAAGGAAAAGAACTTCCAACCAAGAACCCTGTATCCAGCCAAATTATCTATCAAATACAAGGGTGAAATCAAGGCATTCTCAGACAAACAGAAATTAAGGGATTTTTGTAGAAACCAGACCAACCCTACAAAAAGTGCTTAAGGAAGTTCTTCCAATAGAGAACCCACAACAGAGATCAACAGAATCAGGATATGTGGTATCACCACTAAAACCAAATCAGAAATAGAAACTCAAAATAAGACCATACAACAGTGTACTCTAAAAACCAAGGAAGTCAATCAGCAGACAACAACAGCAACTAACCTATCAGAAGGAATAAAACTTCTAAGTACAAACTTCCAAATGGAGAGGAAAACAGGACAATGTCTTCACAGCACACACTGTTCTAAAAATGTAGAGACAAGAATATACTCCAAGGTAACCACAGAGAAAAGTAACAATCCCCCTAAGCAAATCTAGAAGGAAGGAAAACATATGGGTTTAATAAGCACAACACCAACAATAAAGAAGAAAAGGGAGGAAGCATTAGCCAACAAACCGAACTCAGCACAGAAAAGTATATGGACCAAGGAAACATCAACAATACAACAAAATAACACAACAGAATAACAGCAATCAATTCATCTCTATCACTAATTACACTCAACGTGAATGGAGTAAATGCGCCTATTAAGAGAAAGAGAGTGGCAGACTGGATAAGAAAAGAAGACCCATAGATACACTGACTACAAGAGACCCACCTTAGACACAAAGATAAAAACAAATTAAGAGTTAAGGGATGGAAAAAAATATACCAAGCCAATGGAAACCACAAAAGAGCAGGAGTGGCAATATTAATTTCTGACAACATAGACATTAAGATGAAAAACATCATAAGAGATAAAGAAGGACATTATATGATGCTGAAAGGGTCAATTGACAAAGAAGATGTTACAATAATAAATACTTATGCACCCAATGAAAGTTCTCCAAAATACATGAAGCAAATATTAACTGAATTAAAAGGGATACTAGACAACTCTACAATAGTAGTAGGAGACTTTAACATACCACTTTCAAAGAGGGACAGGTCAACTAGGAAAAAACTCAACAAATACAGAAGAACTCAACAATACAATCTACCCACTCAACCTCATAGACATATACAGAGCATTTCACCCAACAAAAGCACAATTCACATTCTTCTCCAGTGCACATGGATCCTTCTCCAGAATAGAACATATGTTAGGACATAAAACAAGCCTCAATAAATTCAAAAGCATTGAAATACTACAAAACATCTTCTTGGACCACAATGCTATAAAATTAGGAATTAATAATAGGAAGAGCAAGGAAAAAGCATCAAACATATCAAAGCTGAACAACTCGCTGCTCAAAACCTACTGGGTAACAGAACAGATAAAAAGTGAAATAAAAAACTTCCTAGAAACAAATGAGAATGAAGATACACCATACCAAAACCTATGGGACACAGTGAAAGCAGTACTCAGAGGACAGTTTACAGCAATAAAAGCATACATCAAAAAAGAGGAAAGAAACAAAATCAACACTCTTACTCATCAACTCCAACAACTAGAAATAGAACAACAAAAGAATCCTACCATATCTAGAAGCAAGGAAATAAAGATCAAAGCAGAAATAAATGACACAGAAAACAAACAAAAACACCATAGAGAAAAATCAACAAAACAAAAAGCTGGTTCTTTGAAAAGATTAATAAAATTGATAAATCATTGGCAGACCTAACAAAAGAAAAGAAAAAGAAGATCCAAATCACAAGAATTGTAAACGAAAATGGTGTCATCACAACCGAACCAACTGGAATAAAAAAGATACTGACAGAATATTATGAAAAACTGTATTCCAATAGATTTGAGAACCTAGAAGAGATGGACAAGTTTCTAGAATCACAAGACCTACCTAAACTATCTCACTCAGAGATAGAAAACTTGAACAGACCTATAACAAAAGAAGAAATTGAACAAGTCATAAAAAAACTTCCTACAAAGAAAAGCCCTGGCCCTGATGGCTTCACTGGAGAATTCTATCAAGTATTAAGAGAAGAGTTAGTACCTATGCAACTCAAGCTATTCCAGAACATAGAAAAAGATGGAATACTCCCAAACTCATTTTATGAAGCAAGCATAACACTAATACCAAAACCAGGGAAAGACACCACTAGAAAGGAAAACGACAGACCAATATCCCTCATGAATATAGATGCAAAAATGTTTAACAGAATCCAACAACATATCAAAAAATTAATACACCCAGACCAAGTAGGATTCATACCAGGTTTACAAGGATAGTTCAACATCAGAAAATCAGTCAGTGTAATCCACCACATAAACAAAACAAAAGAACCATATGATTATATCAATTGATGCAGAAAAGGTATCCATTCCTTTCAGAACTCTCAGCAAAATAGGGATAGAAGGGAAATTCCTCAGCATAATAAAGGGTATATATGCAAAGCCGATGGTCAATATCATTATCAATGGAGAAAGACTCAAGGCATTTCCCCTTACGGACGGGAACCAGACAGGGATGCCCTCTTTCATCACTTCTTTTTAACACTGTATTGGAAGTCCTGGGCAGGGCAATAAGGCAAGAAAGAGAAATAAAAGGCATACAAATTGGCAAAGAGGAAGTAAAACTATCTCTATTTGCAGATGTTATGATCCTGTACAAAGAAACAAGGGACTTATAAAAAAAAAAAACAAACTACTGGAACTAATAGAGAGGTTCAGCAAAGTGGCAGGATACAAGATCAACATATTAAAATCATTTGGATTCCTCTACACCAACAAAGAGTCCTCTGATAAAGAAATAAAGGAAACAATACCATTTACTATAGCTACTAAAAAGATAAAATATCTAGGAATAAACCTCACCACAGACACAAAAGGCCTATACAAAGAAAACTATAAAACATTGCTACATAAATGGAAGAACCTACCTTGCTCATGGATAGGTAGACTAAATATTGTGAAAATGTCAATACTACCTAAAGCAATCTATACATTTAACGCATTCCCAATCCAGATTTCAACAAAATTTTTTAAAGGACATGGAAAAACTAATTACTAATTTCATATGGAAAGGAAAGAGACCTTGGATAAGCAGAGCACTTCCCAAGAAGAAAAACAAAGTGGGAGGTCTCACACTCCCAGATCTTAAGAACTACTATACAGCCACAGTAGTCAAAACAGCATGATATTGGTACATGATAGACAGATAGACCAATGGAACAGAATCAAAAGTCCAGATACAGAGCCAGCCATCTATGGATAACTTATCTTTGACAAAGGTCCAAAACCCATTAAATGGGGAAGAGACAGCCTCTTTAACAAATGGTGCTGGCAAAACTGGATATCCACCTGAGGAAAAATGAAACAAGACTCATACCTCACCCCATACACAAAAACAAACTCAAGCTGGATCAAAGACTTAAAATGTAAAACCCAAAACTATAAAATTCATCAAAGATAAAAGAGGTGCAAATCTGGGAGGCCTATTTATGGCATAAATACACTATATCAAGCATAACTCAGAATGTGCAGGAGATAGAAGAGAAGCTAGATGACTGGGACCTTTTAAAAATTAAATTCTTATGCGCATCAAAAGATTTCATCAAAAGGGTAAAAAGAGAACCTACAGATTGGGAGAAAATATTTGCCTATGACATATCTGATAAAGGACTTATCTCCAAAATCTATAGAAAACCTCAATACCTCAACACCAAAAAGACAAATAACCCAAATCACAAATGGGCAAAAGACTTGAACAGACACTTCACCAAAGAAGATATAGTGGCGGCCAACAAACACATGAGAAATCGCTCGTGATCATTAATCATTAGAGAGATACAAATCAAAACAACAATGAGATATCATCTCACCCCAGCAATAACAGCAAAGTTCAACAGGTCAGAAAATAACAAATGCCAGCGAGGTTGTAGAGAGATTGGAGCTCTTGTGCACTTGCTGGTGGGATTGTAAAATGGATTGTAAAATGGTACAATCATTGTGGCAAACGGTATGGTGTTTCCTTAAAAACTGAAAGTAGAAATGCCATTTGACCCAGCAATTCCATTACTAGGAATATATCCTAAAGAGGTGAGAGATAGCGCACGAACAGACCTATGTCATCGCAGCACAATTCACTAAGCAGAGATGGAAACAACCTAAATGCCCATCAACAGATGAGTAGATAACCAAATTATGGTACATGCACACAATGGAATACTATGCCACATTAAAGAACAATGACGGACACGTGAATCATCTCAGAATGTGGATGAACCTGGAGGACATTATGCTGAGTGAAATAAGTCAATCACAGAAGGACAAGTACTGTATGAGCCCATTACTGTAAAAAGACAAAGAAGGGTTTGCTTGGGAAAGGGAACTCACTTAGTAGGTTACCGGGATGGTGAGGGAAGGGGCAGGATTAGTTTTGGGCTAGTTGGGGCCTACACGCTGATGTGGGTAGGGGGAGGGAGGTATGGGAAGGACCTGTGACCACCATGATAACATTCGGAAACAGGAGGACACCAAATTGTGCACATAAAAGATAGGCAACAGATGCTAATACCAACCAATGTGTCCACAATATTGCATTGCCTTCAACACCAAACACCAGTCTACAGACGAACACATAAACACCTGAGATGATCAGATGGGGGTCAGTGAACAGAAGACCAAGGATAGATTCAACTGAGGCTAATCTTGCACAGACACCAGTGATACAAAATACCTGTAATCCTTACAGAAACAACAGAAGACAGACACAGAGTAATCTCTCACATACACCCAAACACTATGGGAGAGAAATCCAATAGATCTACCATCTCAGGACCATAGTACTGGGGGACACCAGACTCAACTGGCACAACAAAATACATAAAAGCCTTGCTCCACATCCTACATTGGTGAGTAGCGACTGGGGTCTTAAAAGCTTTAAGTGGCCATCTAAGATGTAGCTAACAGTCTCCTAGCATCAGAAATGAAGAAGAATGCAAAAAAACAAAAGAAAACCAAAAAAAAAAAAAAAACCAACCAAGGGCACTTAGAAGCAATCAGCCCTAGGACACGATGGCCCTGAAGACCAGAAGAACTAGATGGTGCCTAGCTACCAATGCCAACCACTCAGGAAAGGGTCAAATATGGAGATCCTGGATACAGTGGGAGGGAAAACATGGAACAAAACCCCAAAACTCAATAATGACCAGAATTACTGGCCAGATGAAAGCTGGTGAGACCCCCAATACTATGGCCCTGGAATACATTCTGTGCCTAGAATAAAATGCACTCCCAGGGGCTGGCTCTCAGCCCAATAGCTAACAAGATGTACACACAGCACCAGCCACTCCTCGGAAGGAAGATGGGGCAATCTACTTCCATAGTGATACTGCCTCAGAAACCCAAGGAGGGGTCACTATGAGTCGGTTTGACTTGACAGCACATAACAACAACAACAACAACATGCAGACCACTCAACTCAGGATGACGCACCCACATACTCTATGGTAATACATCTCTTAGAGCATAGACCATGGGACACTGGAGGGGCAACATTCAAATTGAGGAAATGCAGGACAAACAGGAGTGCATAAATATGAGAGGCACAGGAGGAGGGTTATAGGGTAGGGAGGGGAGGAGACTGGGTTAGGGTTGGACATGGTAAATGGGAGATGAAACTAAATGTACAAGTAACATTGAATGTAAAACAAGCTCTTAAAATAAAATAAAAAAATAAATATGTATATGTGTGTGTGTGTGTGTGTGTGTATAAATAAATAAATAAAAGAGAGGAGAAGGGGAAACCCAGCCCAGTGGTAAATTCTGTATATTTGTGTGTGTTCATGTATATGGAGAAGGGTTGTAAAAATTGGGTCCTTTTGTTAAAAACAAACAAACAAACAAACAAACAAACAAACAAACACATGTGACTAACATCTGCCAAAAAACTGAGGTCAATATACAAATCTAAATGACCATGATAGAATAGCACCCATTAGACTTGTTCAGTGCATGATCCATCCAGTTATACAGTTGCCCTGCTAGGTTCTCTACCCATATATCAGAATCTCATGGGTTCAAATATTACCCAGACAGTGGACTCCCAAATCTAACTCTCTAGCTTGACATACCTCTCTAGAGATCCAGACCTACATTTTTAGTTGTCTTTTTGGGCAGAGTAACTAAATGTTTCAACCTTTCAAACAGAAAAGAATGAAAACCAACGTTTACTCAACCACTGTCCTCACACACTAGAAATCTTAGAGACATCTTCAGTGCATGCTCCTTTGCCCCCACATCCAATTCCTTGCAGAGTCCTCTTGGTTTTCCAGTGCATCACTCCTATTCTATTCCTTTCTCTTCCCACTCACTGTCACTGGCTTGCTTTAAGCTTCACTATTTCTTGCCTGCCCTATTACAAAGCCGCCTAACTGAACTCCTGGCTTGGCTTTGAAGCTTGCCCCAGTACTCAATATATTAGATTGATTTCTTTTTAATTTCATTCTCAAAAGCCTCTGATGGTTTTTACTGGCAAGCAAATAAAACTCAAACTCCTAGCACAGCATTCAAAGCCTTCCATGTTCTCACCCCAACCTACCTCAACTGCCACTTACCCCTGCCCTTTCCCATGCCTTCCATCCTCCAGTCACACTGAGCCCTCATGAGCCCTTAACAGAGGACACTCTCCTGCCTCCATGCCTTTGCCCCTATTTTCCCAGCTGCCTGGCATGCATTTTCCTAGTGTGCTGTTAACTGAAAACGTACACATCCTTTGAGGCAGGCTCAAATTCCATCTCTTCTCCAAAGCCTCCTCTGACTTTTTCCATTCGAATTAAGAGCATCCTATTCTGTGCTCTTGTTGTACTCTGCTTATATTATACTTCAAACATTTGTGGCACCATATGTTACACTGTCAATTTATGTATGCATCTGGAACCCCCAATAGACTTAATCCTTCAAGGGAGAGATTCTTTCTTATTCATCTACTGCTCCTCAGAGTCAAACACAGCACAAGGCAGGTGCTTAGGAACATTGAGCCAAGTAACTGAATGGTGGAGAAGTCACCTTCTTGGCCCAACAAAGCCCAAGGACAAGTTAACTTCTGATGTTGCATGTTTTCAAGACAACCAGCCACACAAAGGGCAAATGAGTGCACCACAGGATGGCAGGCAAGGGAGAGGATGCTTTCCAAACCAAGAAAATGTCTGATTTAAAATGTAAGCACACAGTTATACCGTATCTCACAGCCTGCATCAAATATAATTTCTGGCAACTGTAAGGTCTGGGAGGGGCTGAGGCTTGGTTACCTTGGAGGAGGGCTGGCAGGACTCAGGGGTCTCTGTCTCTGCACAGCTCTCCAGACTGGCACCGCCACCCATGGTAAACATGCATTATGGGAATCTGAACATTAACCAGAAAAATGCTTCAAAGGGCAAGGTGAAAACTGGGATGGCAATGGACTGAGGACAAACAGGATGCTTACAAATCTAGTTAATAGCTATGCCTTGAAAAAATAACAAAAAATTTGATTATGAGTTCTGACTGAGTCAAATAATTTCCTCAAGCTTTGATCTTCAAGATAAATTTACAAAGACAAGGAGTCTAGCAAAGAAAGACCATTTGCAATAAAAGGTTTCATCTGCAAGATAAATTCAACCACACTATCAGCATGTTCCATCTTCCCTTCTGTACTATTGGGACATTCAAACCCACTCTTATCTGAGACTGAATCCTCCAGTTTCTGGGAAAGAATATTCCAACATGCAGCCTGGGTAGAGGTAGAGACTGCTTTTCTGACACAGTGGAAAATGCTGGTGCCTAGAGAAGCCTAATACAGAACATAAACAAGGGTGGGGGGCATTTTCAAACCCAACTGATCATACTGCTTCCCGACCTCGGAGGCTGTCTTCTGCTTCCCTCTCCCTGTCACTATTGTTGTTGTTTGCTGCCATTGAGTCACCTCCGACTTGTGGTGATCATATGTATAACAGAACAACAAAATGCTGCCTTGTCTTGTGCCAACTTCATGATCATTGGTATGTTTCAGTCCATGTGACTATGGTGTCAATCCATCTCATTGAGGGGTTCCCTCGTTTTTGCTGATCCTCTGCTTTACCAAACATGATTATTATTTTCTAGAAATTGATCATTCCTGGTGATGTGTCCAAAGTAAGCAAGCCAATGTCTCACTATCTCTGCTCCTAGTATACCCTTAATAATACTGTTAATCAAGCCATCCTTTATGACAGTGCCTGGAAAGAAAAAACTATTCACTCTATCATAACCTACAGATGAAACAAGTCCCAACCTCTGTACTGCCTAATATGCATGTGAAAGCTACACAATGCTGCAGAAGAATCAATGCATGTGAATTGTGAATCTGTCTTGGAAGAGGAACAGCTGGAATGCTCCTTAGAAACAAAAATGGCCATACTTCATCTCGTGTACTTTGGTCATGTTGTCAGAAGGGACCAGTCCCTAGAGAAGGATGTCATGCTCACTAAAGTAGAGGGTCAGTAAAAAAGCAGAAGACCCTCAATGAGATGGATTGGACACAGTGGCTGCAATGATGAGTTCAAGCATAGCAAAGACTGTGAGGACGGCACAGGGCTGGATAGTATTTCATTCTGTTTTCATAGGGTTGCTATGAGTTGACACCAACTTGACAGCACCTATCAAAAACAACAACGTATTGCCTTGGTTCTAGGATCCGTGCCTTTCCCCTCCTTTCAATGTTTTAGAAATTGAGAAGATTCATAAAACTAAGGACCAAGAAAACTTGCCAGCTGCAAGTATTCTTGCTTTCATCATGTGTTCCATATAATGTTCTTTGTAATTTATGGTTTCTTGGAATTAAGGAAATATGGTAGTTATCAATATGCATCTACCTTATTAATTGCTATGTTAAAAGCTTGGGGATTACAGGAAAGAAGGGTTTAACAGGAAAATTCAGGGCTTACATATTCACTCTCAAAGAAAACGGAGTCTACAGTAACTCTACTTGAAGACCCTGGTGCTTTATAAGAGGCTTCATGGAAGGTTGCTGCCTGCAGGAACTTTTCTATTTTATTAACATTGAACTATTTCATCAAAGGCCTGTTCAGGAAGAACCACTGTGTGACCAAAAGCTTCTCTGGGCTTTGTTTTTCTTCTCCTTCTCATCCTGAGAATAAGGAGCCACAAGGCACTTGACTGAAAGCCTTTTCTCTCATTCTTTGAAGTCTCAGCTAAGGATAATATCTGATCTTAAGAGGACTCACTCTTCACACTGAAGAGAAACTTTCCAGGACAGGGGTTGTAGTGAAGAAAAAAGAAGGTGAGCTTTCTGGAAAAAGGCCTATCCAAGAGTACAGGAAGTGAGAACTTGGCTCAAGGTAGTTGGCTTTGCATTCCAGAGGCGCCCACATCCCTGGACTGGCACAGACAGTGTCATCATTTACCCCTGTCTCTAATCCCCATTCCATTTGGGGCTGAGGCACTGCCAACAGCCCCACTGATTTGAGGTCTGGGTCTGGATTGCGGTGAAGTTCCTCCTGCTGACTCAGTCTCGAGTAGCACAGCAATTTACAGAAATTCTATGATGAAAGACAATATTCCTGCCATTTCTCCAAGTACTCAGATTTTCCGGTGGGTTTCCTTGAACACAGTCTTTCTGCTGTCCACACTGCAGAAGGATACCTCAATATTTCCAAGTGATTATAAAATTCTAATACTGTCGTAGTTTTCTCTGAGAGGTCCAAGAAGAAATCTACTGAAATGTCCTGGGGGATGGGGTGGGGTGGGGGGTGGTCACAGATTAAGAAATAAAGAACATGAAAACTTTGGAGGAAGCTAATTCGTTTCTAGGGTCAAACACACTCTCTGAACACTTCCTTCTGTCTGGTCCTGGACTCCTCGTTTTTCATTTTCAGCTGAAATTTAGTTGTCTGGACATGTGAGTTCTCATCTGATTAGAATGTGTGACTGGAGTGTCCTTATTCTGCAGTTATTTGAGTAAAATAGTTTAAATGTTCAAGGATGAAGAAGAAGGGGAAAGACTCTCTCTTTTCTCACCCTTATCTTTCCTCACTTCAGCTCCGCAAAGTAAAATCACAAAAAAAAAAAAAAACCTTGCTTATTTCTTTCCACATGATTTTCAGAAGTGGTCATTACTTTTTGCCTGTATGTTTAAACTAAAATACACGGTTCCCTAGGGCAGGGGACTGGCCTGCCTTGGTCACTATTATAATCCCAGGCAGGTCCTGCCCTACTCCGAATATTTGTTGAATGAATAAATGAATGGGTGCATAAGTAAATGAATTAACAAATTTATAGTTCATGGGTAGAATGTGGACCCATAAAGTTATGACTACAGACAAATTAATACGTCACGTAAATACATTAAAGGTATTGTGAAAATAAAATATTGGGCCAAATTTCCAACCCACAGGTAAGGGAAGAATATTCCATGAAGGGAAAATCCTGGAAGAATTCCTGTCCTGTAGAAGGGGAATCCTCTCAATTTGTAAAAATATTCTTTGCTTTGGTACTACCATCTCATGGAAGCAATGGTCAAGGGTGGCTTTGTAGGGTGAGCATGTATCATTATTATCCAAGCTGGGACTCAAGAGTGAGAGGGGGAACTATGAATAATAATAAGGATCACAGGGTAAGTTCAGATTTCTCTGGGAAAATTAAGAGTCTAATCTACCTCCTCCCCATGTAAATTAATCTAAACCTATTTAAAGTTGGGAGCTCTTTTCAAATGTAGAATGCCTAAGGCACTTGACTACTAACCAGAAGGCTGGAGGTTCAAACCTACCAGTCACTCCTCAGAAGGAAGACTGGGCAATCTACTTCCATAGTGATACCACCTTGGAAACCCAAGGAGGGGCTGCTATGAGTTGGATCTGACTCGATGGCAGTGAGTTTGGTTTCATGGTTTGGTACTTAAAGTTAGGCAATTACATGAATTTCTTATGTTAAAAGTACTTGTTCTTTACTAAATTCTTCTCATCTTGAACTCTTTGATGAGGTTTTATTTTGAGAACTCATTCTTACAATGTAAAGTACCTTGACTTTCTCTGGTGAGTTTTCGGTTCTAAAATTACCTCTTGAAAGCCGAAGTGTGACACGGCACACTTCCAGGATTATGTATCAAATGAGATTCTGTGAAAATGCTCTGTGTTGGAAGCCCTGGACCTTAACTCTTCCTTTTTATGAAAACAGAATATGAAAATGTAAAATAGCTGCAGCAAACTGAACAGAGCACAGCAGCTCCTCAGATGTCCTTCAGAGATAAAGCGCTTTTAACATATTCATTTCCTTTGCTAGTGCCACAGCGTGAAGATTACACTCAGCCCTTCTGGCCATAAAAGCTTCAGTTTTTCCTATTCTTACTGCCAAAGCTAGAATGCCAAGAAATGTTGGGAACCTGGCCTGTGATTATACACACTTCATATTTTATATTCTGAAACCCAAAGGAATAAGCTGTAGAGAACAGAGTCCTATTTCTTAAACGGCAGCTGAACAGATAGAGCTCTCAAGCTCTGCTGAGTCTGGCTGACTATTTGCATAGGGAGAAACCAACAAAGACCTCACAGATTCCTCCAGTTTGTGTGTAACTTCCTGGCATATGGGGCGACCTCGGTTGACTTTTCTCACTTTTTTTGGGTTGTTATTTTTTAACCTTTTGAATTACTCAATCAGATTCTTATAGGGGAAAAAAATCACCAGCACCATATGTCAGTCATAAGGAAACTCAGTTACCGCCTCTGACGGGTTTGAACCTGTCTGCTCATAGATGAGAAAACAGAACTTCTGTGTTCTTGTGGCCAAAACTACACTGCATCCTCCTCCTGAGTGTGGCACTCAAACAGCCTCACGGCATTCAGAACTGACAACTCCTTTGTCAAAATTTTCCTTAACAGCTTTGTAAGTTAACTTAACAGCCACAGTGTATTTTTCTCAATTCTATCCTTTAGTATTGTTCTATTTTTAGATGCTGCTGGGTTAATTCCAACTCATAGTGCCTCCATGTGACAGATTAGAACTGCCCTAGGTTTTCTAGGCTGTAATCTTTATGGAAGGAGATCACCAGGTCTACAGAACCGCTGGGTGGGTTTGAATCATCAACTTTCTGGTTAGCAACCTCTGTGTGTGTGTGTGTGTGTGCGTGTGTGTGTGTGTGTTATAAACAAGCCAGCTATCAAGTTGATACTGACTTATGGTGAGTCCATGTGTCCATGTGTGTCAGAGTAGACCATGTTTTCAATGGTTGATTTTTCAGAAGTAGATCACCAAGAGCCTGGTGATCTACTTCCAAAGTACCTCTGGGTAGGCTTAAACCACTAACCTTTCAGTTAGCAGTCAACGGTGTTAACCTTGTTAACCATTTGTACCTCATGGACTCCATGTATGTGAGTAAATGTATATTTTAATTTGAAGAATCAACACAAGAGACACCAGTGCCTTAGGAAGGACCTGTTCCTCTAAAGGGTGAATTTCGTGACTCAGTGTTCACCTGCCTTCCTCTATTGCTCAGTCCCATTGCCTAGGCAAAGGAGTGTTAAAATTCTCACCGGGTGAAGCTGGGAGGGGCAAGCATCTCACTGCTTGGATTAAACTAAGATTTAATACCTTCTTGCTTAATTTGCTGAATTTGGGACTAGACTATCCTACTTGGGACTGGATTTATATCTGATCTCAGAGGCTAGGATCCCACCCAGGACTTTTTCCCCTCTGACAATGCTTGCAGAAAAAGGTGTTGAGGACTCCCTGGTAGCCAGTTCCACATGACAGAAGGCACTGTAGCATTACTGTAGCAGTACGTGCGTTTGCGTTTTCAGCCAGTTATAAATAATGATCGATGCAACTGCTCTCGTATAGCGCTAGAAATAAACCTCCCTTCGGAGCTATGTAAGAGCAATCAACTTTTATAAGCCTGCTACCTAACCTGCACAAACCTCTGCAGTTTCTGAAACAAGAGAGAGAATTCTTTTCAGTGCTTGAACTCTCACCCATAGACACTCTGAGAAAAGAAACAGTGACTCACTGGCTTCATTTTTATAAGGGTTTAAATTTGGTCCCTTGAAAGGTGTAGGGAAAAACTGCTGTTCTTCCAATCTCTCATATACTACAATTTATTTTTCAACAGGAAACACGCTCAAATACAGCCCTTGTACATGCCTAGACCATTTCTGGAAGGACAGAGAAGAAATGGGTAACTGGCTGCTGGAGGAATGGGAAATGGGAGGCTGCCGACAGGTGTGTGAGGGGGATTTAGCTTTCCGATAATCATTTTAGGACAGTGAAACATTGTGCTTCTTTATCATGTGTATGCATAAAGGTTGCTAATTAAATTAAAATGGCATTGCTTTTTAACCAAGAAATGATATTATTTTATACCAATCTTCCTCTCACTTATTTCCCTCTAATATATTCCCTCAGCCAACTGTTGGCTCAGCTGCTTGAAATAAAACAGAAATGAAGAGATACGAAATACTGCTATGCCCTGTGCCAGAAGTGGAGAGATACTAAATGCAAATGAATGAAAAAAGACAAGCTCAGGAGCCACGCCCATGGTGTAGCCATGACAAATAGGAGAAAGAAAAAAACATAGTGTGTTGGCTTTTAATTCTGCATGCCCTGGATAACACACCTCTCCCCCATCTGACCACTCCTCCCCTGCTTTATTGACCAATTTTTCTTCTTTCTTTGCCATTCCCCACTCCTTTTGTGTATCTTTTTTACATATTTAATTTTTGTTGCTGAAGATATACACAGCAAACCATACACCAATTCAACAATTTCTACGTGTACAATTCAGGGACATTATTTGACTGCTAACCAGAAGGCTGGCAGTTGAAACCCACAGCCACTCTTGGCAGGAAGAGTGGGCAATCTACTTCCATAGAAGCACCTCCTCGGAAACCCAAGGAGGGGTTGCTATGAGTCAAAATCGACTTGGCGGCAGTAAGTTTTAAGTTACATTCTTCAAGATGTGCTTATTTCTATTTAAAAAGATTATTTCCAAAGATCATAAAAGTAACACATTCTCACCACAGTGCATCAGGGACACAGCATAAAGATGTGCAGTAAAAAAATTAATAACTATCCACCCCACCCAAAATGTTCTCCATTCTTCCACAGATTTCTCCATGTACATATCTATGAGTAAATGACTTTTGCTGTTGTTTTTGTAAAAATGGGATTGAAGTAAACATGCACATTATTCTCTTGACTTATTTTTCTCACTTTTATGTCAGATACATCCACCCAGGTCAATAAATGGAGCTCTTAACTTATCCTTTCTTTTAAGAGTTTTATAACAGTCCACAGTATATAGTGCCTAAAGCATTTGACTGCTAAC
>NW_006921824.1:2280836-2283262 GCF_000298275.1 Orycteropus afer afer | reverse complement strand
ACAGCTAGTGCAATGTGAAGCTAAGTTTCAAATCCAAGTTCAATTCCAAAGTCTTGGTCTCAACTACACATGTATTCTACTTCACAGCCTTAACTTTAGCCTGGTATTTCTAACTTTGAGATGGGTCATTTGACTATTTGCTAACTCTGTGTGTCTAAAAGTGATTTCCTTATCTCCCTATCTCCAAACTTGTGCTCATCTTCAGTTCCGTCTTTTGTGATTGGATCATCCTTCCTCCTGGGGCTGAAGGAAGGGCCTGGCAGCTATCATCGTTTGGGCATGCCCTTTTCCCTTCCCCTCTGCCACCCGTCTACATGAAGGTCAAGTCTTTGTTTTCATTCTACATCTATTTTGCCTCTGTTCTTTCCTTCCTCTGCTTGAATGGTCAAGAGTTTGGGCTCTGTCAGTCCAACTCCTTGGATTTGAATCCCAGCTCCACTATTTGCTAGCTGTATGACCTTGAAGAAGTCATTTGATCTTTCTGTACGTCCATTTCCTCACCATAAATTGCTGTTGCTGTTGTTGTGTGCCTTGGAGTTGATTCCAACTCATAGCAACCCTGTGTGACATAGTAGAACTGTCCCATAGTTTCCTAGGTTATAATGTTATGGGAGTAAATTGCTAGGTCTTTGCTCCTAGGGAGTTGCCGGTGGGTTCAAACTGCCAGTCTTTCCATTAGCAGCTAAACATAGTACCTACGCCATGGGGTTGTTGTGAGAAGTAAGTGAGGCAAGATTTGCAAAGTGCTTAGTAGAGTGCCCGACATAAAGCGAATGGTCAGTGAATATTAGCTGTTCCTAATGTTAGTTCCTTACTTCAGCTACTCATTATTGTTTAACTCGAGCTCTTAGGATGGTCTTTGTCTCCTGGATTCCATCCCCTTCAATTTAGCCTCTCTACACCACTGATAGGAGCTCTGGTGGTGTAGTGCCTAAGGCATTTGACTACTAGCCAGAAGGCTGCTGGTTCAAACTCACCAGCCACTCCTCAGAAGGAAAGTTGGGCAATCTAATTCCATAGTGATACCACCTCAGAAACCCAAAGAGAGATCACTGTGAGTCGGATCTGACTCAACAGCAATGAGTTTGGTTTTGTTTACATCATTGATATTATCTTCCAAAAACATTCATCTGATCTTGTCTCCTTCCTGCACAATTTTCAATGGTTTCCCATTACGTGTAGAATGACTCCAAACTCCTAGGTCAAGGACTGAAATTTCCCCATAATTTGACCTATGTCTAACCCCACCATAGCTTCTCTTTCCTCTAACCATATCAGTCTAGTGGCAGAACCCAAACTTCCCTAGTACTTTCCCACCTCCAAGCATTTACTCATGTTGTCCCTCTGCCTGAAATGACCTGATTTCACACTCCTCCCATATTCCTGAATCAAAGATGACAAATAATAATACTAGTGCAGATAGCAATAGTGATATCTGATGTGTATTGAACCCTTTATTGTTATTGGGTGCTGTATTAAATGTGTTACAACCCCCACCCCCCTAAAAAAAAACAACTCACTGCCATCAAGCCGATTCTGATTGACAGTGAAAACCCCCTTGGGTTTCTGATGCAGGAGATCTTTACAGAAGTAGATTGCCCAGTCTTCCTTCCATGGAGAGGCTGGTAGCTTTGAACTGCCAACCTACTGATTAGCAGTCAAATGCCTTAGGCACTGTACCACCAAAGCTCCTTAAATGTGTTACAGTATTATTTAATCTTTGCCAATACCCCTTTACATAGGTACTGTCATTATCCCCATTTTTACAGATAAGCACTATGAGGCACAGAGAAATTAAACAACCAGGTCTCATTCAAATTCTACTTATTCCATGGAAACTTTTCAGATTTCCCTAGAAAATATAACCATTCCTTCCTCTGTACATATTGAATCCTGTACTTCCTTAATGGCACTGAGCACATTATGCCTTAAATTAAACCTGTTGCCATTGAGTCAATTTTGACTCATCCAACCCTACAAAACAGAGTAGAACTGCTGCATGGTGTTTCCAAGGCTATTATCTTTACGGGCGGCGCAGACTGCCACATCATTCTCCCACAGAGCAGCTGGTGAGTTCAAACAGGTGACCTTTTGCTTAGCTTAACCACTGTGCCACCAGGGGTCCCTTGAATTAGATTTACTTATTCATGGATCTCTGTGTCTCAGAAGAAGTCTAGTGGCAGAACCCAAACCTCCTTAGTACTCTCCCACCTAGTCAGAATGCTCTTTACGGGTGAGATCGCAAGATTCTGTCTCATGCACTTTGGACACATTATTAGGAAGGACTGGTCCCTGAAGAAGGATTTCATGCTTGGTACAAGGTTAGCAAAAAAGAGGAAGATCCTCAATGAGATGGATTGACATAGTGGCTGCAACAATGGGCTCAGATACTGCAATGATTGTGAGGATGGTGCAGGACCAGGCAG
>NW_006921824.1:2278936-2280123 GCF_000298275.1 Orycteropus afer afer | reverse complement strand
AGTCAGCCCTGACTCATAGCGACCCCTCCTTGGGTTTCCGAGGCAGTATCACTACAGAAGTAGGATTGCCCAACCTTCCTTCCAAGGAGTGGCTAATACCCAACTTAGGAGAGAGGAATTAAGTTGAAAAAGTGAGAATTTTATTGTTTTTAATGGGCTATTTATAAACTTATATAATTAAGTTTCTAACAACAGCTAGAATCTATTTATTAATCCATGAGAACTAAGAAATAAGCACCTGGCTTTGCTAACGTTTGAGTAGAGAAACAATTATTGACGATTGTACTGTAATGAACCAAGTTAAATCAATGTTTGATTATAAATCTATTAATAATAGTTCAATGCCTTCTACATAATAAATGTTCATTTGTTGAATAAATGGAAAAAAAAAAAGGAATTTTATCTTATGGACTTAAACCAAGAGTTCTATATGGACATCATATAAAAAAAAAATAATGTATAGGTATAGTGACACATTTTTATACAGAAATATCTGCAAACAAATAATTCATTCTAACTAGTTATAATAAGAATGTGAAGTAAAGGAGGTTTGAGTAGATCATGGCTTGTCTGGATCTACTATATAGTTCCAAGCAAGTCACTGACTGACATCTACCTTTTCAGAGTAGGCTGTGGATGGAGATGTCTAGTTCTAGGGTTTATGACTATTGTCTCTGTTTTCATGTACACACAGAGGGTGAAGCTACACTCACAAATGTGGGCAGGGATTATATTCCTTCAAAATCCACACAAAAGGACACTGTGGCTGCCCTATTCTGAGATTACACACCAACAATTAACTTCCTAGCATGCTTGCTACCCCTATATCCAGCACTGGCAAAATGCAATTAAAGCCAGTCTTACCTGGAAGAAGTAACTGAGCTAACACTCCAACTCACAATAGTTAATTACTTATTAAGGTAGTTCTGATTTTTATAAGAGAAGTAGAATGCAACAAGTCAACTGGATGGATATTGATCCAAGGCAAGCGGCTAGAATGAATAATTACATGACGGGCTTATGATTGTTCAGGAATCAATGGTTACTCAATGACAGGCAGATGGCAATATCACCCTAACAGTATTTTCTTCTTTGATAGATAAACCAGATTGGGGAAATCCAGATTGCTATCAACTATCTGAAAGGCTTTCTTGTAGAATGTGACTGCATTTTTTTTTCCCCTGCTC
>NW_006921824.1:2272974-2274061 GCF_000298275.1 Orycteropus afer afer | reverse complement strand
ATACACTCATCACTCCCCTTGAATGTAAAATAGAAAGCTGGTCATGTCATGTAACCTCCTGAAAACTCTGGCAAGACTCTTCTTTACCTGCTACATAAAGCCTGAATTGTCTGGCATGGTATTTGTATTTGACACAGTTCTTTCATATAACTATTCTCCTCCTTCTTCCTTAATAACAGATCCTGATTTATAGCTGGAACATGGCCACCTGTAATACTGCACTAGCCTTCACTACAGTGAGGCGTAGCTATGTGACTGAGTAATGGCCAATTCTATTTAAAGTATTGTGTGAAATTTCAGTCAGGCTTCTCTTTAAAGGGAGCTGGCCCAGCTGGGAGGAACACCCTTTCACCCTTTTACTACCTGGAACTAGAATAGAGAGATGACTCCTGGAGTTTCAACAACCACCATAGACCATGAGGTAAATATGACAAAATAGAAATGACAGAAGTCTGACTCCCAGACAACTTCATAGATTTGCATGGTAGACAAGTTCATGGCCTTCCTACCTCCAGACTTTTTAATTTTTTTTCTTTACAGGAGAGAGAGTAGTTTAAGCTACTATCATTCTGTGTTTCCTGAGTGGGAAATACTGCCAAATCCTATAAGCAATACAAACATCACCCGAATGCTAAGTCTCTCATAGGCTGCTCTGTCAACCCCTCTATGCTTA
Source organism: Orycteropus afer afer (assembly GCF_000298275.1). Taxonomy (NCBI): domain Eukaryota; kingdom Metazoa; phylum Chordata; class Mammalia; order Tubulidentata; family Orycteropodidae; genus Orycteropus; species Orycteropus afer. Next base: position 2,273,388 of record NW_006921824.1, on the reverse strand, counting down.
TCTTCCACCATACTTCCAACATTAGGGTCTGGTACTATTAAAATTGTTATAGTTCTGCCCCACCACTTTCCTTCTCTCCATATTCACTATGAACTTTCTTATCTCTCTGCTTTTGCTCAAGCTTGCCTCACATCCTGAACACTCTCATCTTTGTTCAGTTTGGAACTTTTCACACTCAGCTCAGGCATCACTTCCTCCAAGATGTTTGCCTGAATCTCCATATTGGGCCGTGTGGCCATTTTCTGTGTTCCTACAGTACCTTGGAAGTATTCTAATCTTAGAAACCATCTGCCATTACTTATTCAGAACCATCTCTCCCACCCCATAGAAAGAGTCTCAAAGGCCAGATATTACTTCTGCTCGTTTCTGTGTCTGTGCCTCCTAACGCGATGCCTGGCACAAAGGAGGAGCTCA
>NW_006921824.1:2270544-2272209 GCF_000298275.1 Orycteropus afer afer | reverse complement strand
TCTTCTATTAGGATGATCATCTGATTGATGTCTTTTTCCTTCGCTATCCTCCACAAGGGAAAGTGTTTGTTTTTGTTCATTATCATATTCCTAGCCCTCAGCAGAGAGCTGATGCTCAATACGTGTTTATTAGATCATCTCTGAAGGCTGTGCAAAGGAGAAAAAAGTGCTGATGAGTTTTACTGTGGGAAAAGAGAAGGTTATATCTCAGGGAAGTATCAATTTATTCTAATAAGCTAGAAAGCTGTGAGCTCTCCACTGCATCCTTGAAAAAGCATCTTAGGAGTCAGGGATGGAGTTAGGACGCTGGCTACTTTCCAGAGACAGTGGAAAAGCAGGCACTGAATGAGATCACCATCTGATAGGGCAAGGCATGGTTTAAAAAAAAAAAAAAAAATCACAGCTAAGAGGAGAGGAAATTGGAATGTGGCTGGAAAGTCTAGAGTCCCTATAACAATCCTAGGCAAAAACCGATGTGAAATTTATTATAGTATTGAGCATTCCCATGGCATTCCCATGGCATATCCTAAAGAAACAGAACCCACTGTCATTGAGTCAATTCCGACTCATAGCAACCCCCATTGGGTTTCTAAAGCTGTAAATCTTCATGGAAGTAGATTGCCTCATCTTCCTCCAGTGGAGCAGCTAGTAGGTTTGAACTACTGACCTTTGGGTTAGCAGTCAAATGCCTTACCCACCATATCACCAGAGCTTCTGAAAGAAACAAGTACTATATAAAAACAACCAGTTGTAATTTTTAGCTATCTGTAGCAAGAATATCAAGTAGACAGACCTACTAGTACTTCTTGAAGAAGGAATAGTGCTATTGAAAACAATGGGAGAACAAAGCTACTAAATCTGGCTTTCATATTCTCTATCAAAAAGATGATGACTATAATTAATGTCACTGAAATGTATATGTGAAGATTATAGAAACAGCAAATGTTCTGCTACCTATGTACTTCCTTTTGTTGGTTGTCATCAAGTAACTTCCGACTCATGGCAATCCCATGTGTGTGGGGTACAACAGCTCCATAGGGTTTTCAAGGCTGTGACCTTTTGGAAGTAGGTCACCAAAACTGTCTCTCAAGGCCCCAAGGTGCCTCTGGGTGGGTTTGAACCACCAACTTTTTGGCCAACAGTCAACAGCTTAATTGTGTGAGCCAGCCAGGGACTCCTCCTATATACTTACTTACCACAACTGAAAAAAAAAAAAAAAAAAAAAACGTAGAAGAAAGAAAGAAGACTTTTCTTACTAGAATGGGTAGAATGAATTAAGTATGAAACTGAATTCCAGTATAGACAAGGCAACGATAAGAATCTAGGCTTAGATGAAAGACTGTTAGGGACTCTGAAAGGCTGCTGATGAGAAATATTGAGAGCAATGACTCAAGAGTGTAATGTCCATCACTCACCTGATACACAAATTCTTTGGAAACAGATGATTTATGAATTCTTAGACAAGGAAACAATGCTCACTAGAGGTGATCTCACCATGGGCTCCCCAAGCAACGCTATGCCCAGTTAACTTCAGGTACCTGAAATCTCTCAGATAGCCTTGAGAAACTGGAGTTAGGTGACAAAAGAGAACAGTATGCTCACACAGATCCAACAACTGTGCCCAAAGACTATCTGAACAGGTCTTATTAATATGGAAGAACATGG
>NW_006921824.1:2268422-2269794 GCF_000298275.1 Orycteropus afer afer | reverse complement strand
TGGGCCAAGGAGTCTCCAGACATTCCACCCGAAGGCAAAGGGGCATATACTCTTCTATTATATCTCAGGGAATCAAGCTATTTCTCCACGAAATGGCAATTAACACATTGGAGAGTCAGGGTCAGAAACAAGCTGAAAAGAACATAAATGTAATTGCTCTGTCTCCTCTCATAGAAGTCCGATAGTAGAGAAAAGAAATTCATATCAGAGGTAGCCTAAGGCACTAGGCCCTTCTAAAGTCCTAACTGACTGACAATGACTTATGAAGGTGCCATTTTTGTAACTTGCTGTTAAATAAATGTCCCCAACCATAAAACCCCAAACAAACAAGAACTCTTTCTGGATAGGTTAGAGGTGTCTTCTACTGAAATAATTTTAACTCTGATAAAGGCTATCCAAAGACTAACTAGGCTCTCTGATGCTTCAAATTTCTAACTGGGCTCCCTGTATTGAATCCACACCACCCTGTGAGCAAAATGTGCCCTTTACTGTGTGTGAATTCCAAGGACTTGGCTTTCAAAGGCTTATCCTTAAGACTCTGCTTCCAGGCCAGTACTCTGCATGGAATTAAATTATCCTGTGGAAATACATCTACAGGATAAAAATAGCATTTGAATCTATCCTAATTAAATGTGTTCCCTTCAAGTCAACCATATCAGTTATAGCCTGAACATGGGATTCAGTTCGAAGAGGAAATTAAAATCAATTCTCACAGTGAGGCACAGATACCAAGTATTGAAATAAAACTTCTCAAGATGTAGGCTGATAACACATCATCAGAAACTATCAGGTTATGCAGTGTCCATGTTCGATATTTCAAGACAAATGAAACAAGTAATCTGAAAGATGGTAATATTCAATATGGGAAAGCAAGCCTGCTGCTTTTCATCATTGTAGGGTGTTGGTGATAGATCAAGTAAAGTCTTTGAATATTCAAGAAAATCTGAGTTTAGACATTACTTCTATTCCTCACTCTGACTCATTTTCATTAATTAAAGTTGCCCTATTAACCAAGATGTTGCCCAACCACCACCAAGGAGTCCCTACCAAACTAAACCAAACTCCTTGCCGTCAAGACGATTCCAACTCATAGAGACCCTCTTTGGGTTTCTGAGATGGTATCTCTATGGAAGTAGATTGCCCAGTCTTCCTTCCGAGGAATGGCTGATGGGTTTGAACTGCCAGCCTTCTGGTTAGCAGTCAAATGCCTTAGGCACTACGCCACCAGAGCTCCTTACAAGGAGTCCCTGGATGGTGCAAATGGTTAAGAGCTTCACTGTTAACCAAGAGGTTGGTGGTTCAAGTCCACCCAGAGCTGCCTCTGAAGAAAGGCTTGGTGATCTGCTTCTGAAAAATCAGCCATTAGAAACCC
>NW_006921824.1:2254097-2268132 GCF_000298275.1 Orycteropus afer afer | reverse complement strand
CTTGGCCGGTAGCATGTGCTCAGTTTAGCTCCTGTTGCTGCTGTTAATATTGTGATTTACAAAAGAAATTCCTACACAGTAGTAAAGTCATCGATCTTAAAAACTGAATGTGGAGAAGGCTGTCTTTGGGTCAGTGGAACAGAGATGGATGAATAAGCCAAGAAAAAGAAAACGAAGGGGAAGTCCTCTGCCCAGACTCTGATACCACTATCATCAGAGATTGCACCATCCACAAATCATGTGCTGGGAGAATCCTGGGACAGGAAAAATTCCTTAATAGAGCTACCAGGAGAACATCATAGCCTGGAAAAGCAAGCTCAAAGCACAGGCCATCGAAAGCATCCTGTGGCAACCCAATACTTAAGAATGATTGGAAACTCCTGATACCTTCTAGCAGCTGACTCTCACTGCTGGTTACCCGTGCCTGGTTTCCACCTCTGTATCGCCCTCCTGCTTCACAAGTGTCTTTGGTCTTTGATAAAAGTGCTCTATCTAGTTGAAGTTTTAGGGCTCTGTGCTGAGAATTAACTAGAAGAAATTTCCATATGCTGCCTCTTAGATCTCTTTAGCTTTAGCACTTCTTTCTGGCACTGTCAACCAGTCTCACTGCATGCTGACTATTCTCATTCTTCTCCTCCTGTTCCAACTGCCAGGATATTTAAGAACATTCATTCTTTTAAAGGCTCTCTTATATGTAATAATGATGTTAATTCAGTCATGAGCTCATAAAAGAACAGCGTTTAGTCAGGCTAATAAACAGGAAATTCTTTACTTTGGCATTCATGTGTCCAATACATAAAGGAGAATTTTTTCTCAAAGGAAACTAACAATTGCATTTCGAAAGACAAAAAAGAAGTGTATGTGGCAACTAAATTATAATGTACTTTAAAAAGTAGAACATCAGCAACAAAAATAAAAGAAGGAAAATTTAAGAATTTAATCGTCCGTCATTACTATCATATTTCTCACTTTACCCAACCCTCTCTCTGATGAACATTTCACCCGGTATCTGTTGAATCCTGAGATCTAACAACATTCACCAAACTTTGAGTCCATTTGAAGTACAGTGTATCATGACCAAAAGATTATGTGTCATGAAACTGAATCAAGTGATATTTGGGGGGTTACTAATGACAAATATCATCAAGCAGGGCACTGTTCATTGACAGTTCTCTTAGCTCCTGGACTAGTGAATTGCATCCGTCCGACACTGATTCATGTCTATTATAACAACTTAGAGCAATGGTAGGGGCATTGGTGATTCATCACTCGCCTTCCATGCAGGAGACCCAGGTTCCATTCCCAGCCAATACACTTCATGCATGGCCACACCCATCTGTGGGTAGAGGCATGTGTGCTGGTACAATGCTGAACAGAGTTTTCATACAACCATCTGTGGGTAGAGGCGTGTGTGCTGGTACAATGCTGAACAGGGTTTTCACTGGAACTCCCAGATTAAGCCAGGCTAAAAAGGAGGGCCTAGGTGATCTACTTCCAAAAATCAACCAATGAAAACCTTTTGTATCACAATGGTCTAATCCATAACTGATCATGGCAATGACACAACAGCATTTGGTTCCATTGTGCACAGGGTCACCATGAGTCCAGGAGCTGACTGAATGACAGCTAATAACAACAGAGCAATGATTACCTATACTTTTTCTGTTCAGGTATGTGTGCTCTTAAAACGAAATGGATCGATAATTAACTGATTCACTGCAAATGTTAGGACAGAGAAAAGAAAACAACACTGCATTCAACATTGAGCAGGACTTGGCATGTAACCATTGCTTTAGCAAACCCCAGCTGTATAAACTCATGAATAGCTTCTCAGGTCTATCTGACAAATACCAAACGGGCAAGTTTTAGTTTGAAGACAGTGTTCACTGTTATGTTTTTCTTTTATGAACACGTAGAATCTTTGAGAATTTAATATCAAAAGTTTTAAATTGATTCTTATGAGAAATAGAAGGATGGATTATGATGGGAGGGTGGTGGGATTCAGCAAACGAAACTCACCTATAGATGATTCCTTTCTCGTGTAGGAACATGAGCGCCGAAATGATTTCTGCAGCATAGAAACGAGCTCGAGCTTCATCAAAGCGGCGAGACTTCTGGATGTGGAACATCAGGTCGCCCCCATTCACAAACTCCATCACAAAAAACAGACGATCCTGGACACAAGCACAAGACAGAATCCAGTGCGACGTAGCATCAACTTAGAGTTCAACCACAATTGTATTATCTTGGGGCGGAGTGTGGGGAAAGGAGGCTGCCAAAAAACTGCTCCTCAATGAACATGCTGATAGCAAATCAGAAAGGAGCATGATGGGTCTTGGGGGGATTAGGTCTCTTAAGTGTGGGTAACACCTGGATTTCCTTTAAGTAATTCCACACAGCCTTGAATTTCTACATTAAACAAAAAGTAGAGAAAACTTTGGAATCCTCTGGCTCCAGCTGGACCTCTGCACCTTAAAGGTCATGTAATCTTGAGTTTCCTGGGTGGTGAAAATGGTTCACACACTTGGCTACTAACCAAAAAATTGGAGGTTTGAGAGGCACCCAGAGATGCCTTGGAGGAAAGGTCTGGCGATCTTCTGAAAGATCAGCCACTGGCAACCCTGGGAAGCAGACAGAGTTCTTCTAGTCTGCTACCCTTGGCAACCCTGAGAAGCAGAGTTCTAGTCTGCCACACAAGACGTCGCAGTAAGTTGGAGGTCACCTTGAGCAGAATTTAATCTTGACCTTAACTTGGACAGTCATCATCAGTGAAGTGTGAATGCTGATACTGTCCCTACCCAAATTCTGGGACCAACAGATGAAAGACAAGATGAGGTACGTGAAAGTATTTTATCAACTCTAAGAGAGCAACACAAAAGAGAAGGGAAATGGCTTTCATCTGGAACACATGGGGTTAATCACAGAAAGTAATGGGTGTCTAATAGGTGCTTCAACCCTCACAAGAGGATACAGGGCAAATATAGAAAAAGGAAAACTCCTTAGACAAAGCAACCAAAAAAAGTCTGATGAAGACCTCAGAGTAGCTTCAAAATTAGCAACTACACCCAGCCCATCAAAAGATTCCTGAGCACACCAGTCAGGAGTGGTAACCAACAGGAGAGAGATGTGGTTTCAACCTAGCAGGTGAATCGGACCGAACCAAACCAAACCCATTGCCATTGAGTCAATTCAGACTCATAGTGACCCCCACTGAATTTCCAAGGCAGTATATCTTTACAGGGGAGCTCTGGTAGCGTAGTGTCTAAGGCACTTGACTGCTAACCAGAAAGCTGGTGATTCAAACCCACCAGCCACTCCTCGGAAGGAAGATGGGGCAATCTACTTCCGTAGTGATACTGCCTCGGAAACCCAAGGAGTCATCGATGGCACATAACAACAACAAATCTTTAAAGAAGTAGATTGCCCCATCTTCCTTCTATGGAGTAGCTGGTAAGTTTGAACTGTGAACCTTCTGCTGAGGAATTAAATGCCCTAGGCGCTGAGCCACTAGAGCTCCTAGCAGGTGAAGTACCCTTCAAAAAGCCATCTTCACAGTGTGATAAGTTGTATGCAAGTTGTGCAAATAAGGTACTGTGGAAATTAAGACTGCTTACTGAAAGAAATGCGTCTCAATTAAAAAGTGCTATTGTTGAAATGTACAGGGTAAAACGCCTTGTTTTGGAAACCTCTAAGATCAATGGATTTCCTCACTCCCTCCCACAAACACCTCGGAAGTCTCTGGATCATCAGATGCTGAATTAGGTGCTGGGGACTCAACAGAGATAAAAGACAGAAAACAGACACAGCCTCTACCCATATGGAGTCTTGCTGGGAAACACATTATCAAAAACAAACAAAGTGAAATAAATAAGCACATTTACAAATGCTGGTAAATCCTGTGTGGAGAACGTAGAGAAAGCAATGACATCTGGTTACCTGCTGCTGAGGGGTGAGGGGAGGTCTCTCTGAGCAAGTGGCACTCGAGCTGAGGCCTGCAGCATGAATGCAATCCATTCAGGGCCTGGTTATCCCTTTTTGCTTTTTTTTGAGGGAAGAGGGGTGGAGGTATTATTGTGAGGAAACTAGTATTTTACCAAAGTATGTGCATACACAGAAACTGGCTTTAAATGTGGTTTAAAATGCCACCAACTTTGCTGGGAATGTTGCCACACCTTCAGAGCTGAACAATGGACGGTGGACAGTGATTGCATCACTGGTTTCACTGAGCAGATCCCTACAGAAGACAGTAAAACGTACAACTGACTACTCCCTATTTTAAGTAATACTGTAATTAGAAAAGAAAAAAATCCCTGTATCTACTAAATATCTCTTTCCACTAATGAGAAGCAAGAATTTAACAACAGGGAGTGAATAACAAGAGTCATAAACACACACACACACAAAAAAAAAACCTCTTGACGTTGGCCAATATAAGCCATTGGAGAGGGGGAAAAAAAAAAATATATATATATATGTTATATATTGTTAAGCACTTGCCTTGCTGACTGCTGCAAGGTCAGCAGTTCAAACCCATTAGTCACTCTGCAGGATAAAGATGTGGCAGCCTGCTTCTGTAAAGATTACAACCTTGGAAAACCTATGGGGCAGTTCTACTGCCCTATACGGTTGCTAAGAGTTGGAATCAACTATATGGCAATGAGTATAGCAAGATGTGTGCGTAAGCTAGCCAGTAAACCCACTGCCATTGAGCCTACCCCAATCCTGGGAACAGCAAGTGTGTCAGAATAGAACTGTGCTCCACAGGGTTTTCGAGGGCTGATTCTTCAGAAGTGGATTGCCAGGCCTTTCTTCGGAGGCATCTCTGGGTGGACCTGGACCTTGGTTAGCAGGCATGCACATTCACCATGTACACCAGTCAGGGACTCCTAGTAACTTAATTTGAGTCTGACTGAACAGGGGAGAGGAGGATTGGGTGGGAGGAGTTTCATGAGCACCAGCTACTCCACATTTTCCACCTGGGAAGGACTCAGGTGGGGCATTCAAGTTAACAGTGGGGGAGGGGTGGATAAGTGCATGTTGAAGCTTCTACACAAGAAGCATGGGGTTTAGCCTGATGCTGTGTTCATTTGGAGGGATGACCATGGGGTGCTTGATGAAGAGAAGAGTGGGAGAGCCAGCCCAAACCATCCCTGGCTAACATATCAGTTCTTATTATATTTTTTTAAAACCAGACTGTTCATCTTCTTCATGGATGTGACTGGCAGTAACATGAGTTCCAACTGCTCCAAATACCTGATTACTGCAACTGGGTCAGTAGGTGAGTGCTATTCCTTAAGTGGTTGTAAGTCAGTGTTCCTGGCAAGAGTTTCTAAGGCAACAGACATCAAGAAGATAAGGGAAACTTCACCCATTTGTAGTTCACAAAGACATCATTCTCAGACCAAACCCTGGGCTTAACTCCTGAACAGGTGGGGAGAAAATACTGCGCTGTGGTCTTGTTCCTTCTCCTCTTTCTCTACCCCAAACCCCCCCCCCCCAATAATGTACAGGGCCACAAACATGTGCACCTCGGTTCACAGCAAGGGGATCATAAGCTTCAGGACTGTGAAGACACAGGCCCCTCGCTACCTGCATAGCAAGCAGGAAGGAGGACAAGCAGTCGAGATACCCTGGGGTTTTAATGAAAAGTACTGGTGCATCTTATCAAAGAGCTATGTCACAATGCAGAAAAATCACTGTATGTTTACTGACAAGAAAATGTTTTTTCTGTGAGGAAACCCCTTGCTATACATACGTCTATTCACCTCATTCTAAAGATGTCTGCTGTAGAGGTGGGCAAGACTTGGCAGAAGTTTCTCCAAGATTTCTTCTGCGGAGGAGGAGAGGAATGGTAAAAATATGCAGTGGTCAGCCAAGAAGATCCACTCCTCATTAGGTGCGGGGGGAGGGGGAAGTGAGGAGCCATCATGTGTAATAAAATGTTATTAAGTGTGTCTTCAAGGTGATGCTGCCAACAAGTGCAATGAACAGTAGTGCCGCCACATTGATGCTGCTGCCTCTGATGAGGATATTCTCAGGTACAAAAGATTCGAAGAATCATTCAGTGATTCACTGAAATCCTTAACTAGGCTTACACAGATTTTTTTTTTTTTGAGATTTTCTCTGAGAATTAGGATTCTATTTAAGAAACATTATTTCCTTGACTACTTTTGAGATCATGGATTTAAGTTTTTGTATTTTCCCCATATGTTACCATGTGATGCCATTGTAATTTTTATGAGAAACTTAAATAATTTGAGTTTAAAAATTTCCAAGGGTGAATGTGCAGAATGATTTTAGTTATAGCCAAAGATGCAGAGGTACACAGAAAGGATAAACTGCACCAAAATGGTGGCAGTGTCAGCTTTCAGTTGTGGGATTTGGGATGACGTTCATTTTTTTAATAGTTTTTCTTCTCTCTCAAGGTTTCTATGATGAGTATATATTACTTTTATAATTACAAATAAAGTGAAGACGTGTTTTCTCTATAGTTTTCCAACATTCATCTGGAAGATGGAATACTGAAAAAAACAGTTCTAAGGCTGTCTTTGTTGTTGTGTGTTGCCGTCGCGTTGGCTCTGATTCACGGCGACATTATGGATAACAGAAGGACGCGTTGCCCGATCCCATGCCATCTTCACGATTGTTGGTGTGTTTGAGTCCATTGTTGTGGCTTGGTGTAGTGCCTTCCAACGTAGGGGGCTCATCTTCCAGCACTATGGCAGACACTGTTCTGTTGTGGTCCATAAGGTTTTCATCAGCTGATTTCTGGAAGTGGATTGCCAGGTTTTTCTTCCTAGTCTTAGTCTGGAAGCTCTGCTGAAACTCATCCACCATGAGGAAGCCTGATGGTATCTGAAATATTGGTGGCATAGCTTCCAGCATCAAAGCAACATGCAAGTCACCACAGTAAGACAGCAACCAGGCCATCAAGCTTCTTGGAATTATATACAAAATGAAAAACAATCTGGTTTAGGCCCCAGGGCCTCCCCTGTGAGTATACAGCCAGAGTTCCAGTGTACAGGCTTTCAAGCATGTACAGTGGTGTTCAGAGATCTTTTATGCTTCCTTTCAGGTTCTCAATGAGAATGAATTTTACTGAGCAATACTACATGTCAGGCTCTGGGAAGGAACTAATTATCCAAAAACGAATGGGACCCTGCCCTTGCTCTCGGGACACTCACAGACACGTAGATAGAGCCTGTCACCCCAGTAAGTGCAGTGCAGGGGTACAGAGGGTGTTGTGGGGACACAGAGCAGAGGATCTTGACCAACCTAAAAGCTGGAATGGGGTTTGAGATAAGCTTCTAAGAAGATCCAATTCCTCATCCTTGAAGGTTGAGGATGTGAGGCTAGAGTGGGGATGTGAGAGGGAGCTATCCAGAAGAGTGAACAGCTGAAGTATAAGGTGTGAGGCAGGGATAGTAACTGGAAAGGAAGACAGGTGCTCCAATGCTGAGGCTGCTGAAAGTGAGACACGTACATAGAAGTTAGCTTTTGGTTGTGGGATTTTGGATGACATCTATTTCTTCTTTATATTTTTCTGTATTTTTCAAGGTTCTATAATAAGTATGTATTACTTTTATAATTGGAACCCAACTGAAATCACATGTGCTTCCTCCATACTTTTTAAAATTTTATGTAATACCGATAGCTATTTTAATAATCATGTAGAAAAAGCAAAAGGCTAGTTAGTGGTGTTTTGTTTCATCCCACCTTGTAGGTCACCCACAGCTGAGAGCTGCAGGGTCTCAACGCCTATTAATAAACATGATTGCTCACCTAGCTCAGTGTCTGGGCCCTGGCTTGAAAAAAGACTCCACCGAGTGTTGGAACATGCCACATATGGTAAAATAACAGTGACAAAAACAAATCACTCCAGCTTAATTTTATGCCTTTGGAATTAATTCTATCAATGTGAAGGAAATCTTTTATTCAACGGTACTTACTGAATGACCATTGCATGCAAGGCAGAGGCCATATCTGAAGTTGTGGAAGGAGGCAGAAGATAACCCTCCACTCACAACTCCACTATCAATCTGTGCTATTAAAGAATGACATATCACCAATTACTTGACATCATGCCCACAAACTCAATGGTGAAGCAACTAGATGAAGGCTGTATTGGGATTCCCACATCTAGAGAGGTAATACACAATGAATTAAGGTGGCCACAAATCACTTCGGCGGCAGGGAGGAGTTTCCAAATCCTACCCTGGGTAGTGATGACAAAGATGACTGCTTCTGTATTTAACTCTATGCTAAGGCATTTAACCGCTAACCAGAAGTCTAGTGGTTCAAATCCACCAGCCACTCCTTGGAAGGAAGGTTGGGCAATCTGCTTTCGTAGTGATACCGCCGTGGAAACCCAAGGAGGGGTCTCTATGAGTCGAAATCGACTCGATGGCAGTGAGTTTGGTTTGGTTTTATACATCCACTGGCGCCATTGGTGGTTCAGTGGTAGAATTCTTGGTTTCCACACAGCAGACCAAGTTTGATTCTCGGCCAGGGGACCTCATGAGAGGCCGTCACCTGTTTGTCAGTGGAGGCTTGTGTGTCGCTATGATGCTGAACCGGCCCCAGCAGAGCTTCCAGACTAAGATGGAATAGGAAAGAAGTCCTGGCAAACTACTTCCAAAAATCAGCCAATGAGAACCCTATGAATCACAATGGTGTAATCTGTAACCAATCACAGGGATGGCACAGGACCAGGTAGTCTTTCATTCGACTGGACTTGAGGTCGCCATGAGTCAGGGGCCAACCCAACAGCTGCTAACAACAACATACATACATTGTAATATTTTCTAATGTTCAATTTCCTAAAAACTGAGCCAGGACATCCACAAAGCTTTACACAAAGACTTTGGCTTCTGTAAGGTAATTTTTGCTCTGAGCCGTGAGGAGGAAAATTGAAGTCCAAGTGACCAAGCCCTTTACTGATCCCTTCTTGGTGCTCTCTTTTGTTTTTGATTTAACCAACCACAAATGCAAATCATTAACACAGGATGATGAACACCTGGGAGAACAAAAGCAGCTCAGAAATCCCTTTGTCCCAGGCCTGGTGTGAGTTACAAGAGAGGGAGGCCAAGGGGCTTGTGCCTGATAATAATAGAATTCCTGTCGTCACCATCCTGGATCCATCACCCTGCTGTAGCCTGGGCCTGGCTATCAGTTCAGGGTTGTTACTTCCCCACACCAAAGAGGATAAAAATACTCTCTGAACTGATACTGGCTGGAAGCATCAGCAACATGCATTGCCTAAAGCTCCTCATTAAGGATAGTTTTTTAGGAATTAAACTGAAGGGCTGTAGTAACTTATCCCATCGAATGAAGAAAAAGATGGAGGCAAAACACCGGATGGAGAAAACACTATGTCAGGAACCACTTCAGTCTTCAGGCAAGGACTGTGCTTGCTGTTCAGGCTTTAAATATTCTCTGGCAGGTTCTGTGCAAGGGCGCTCGTTTCTTAGAGTCATTACTAACCACAGCTGTACTGAAGACAGCCTGCAAATCATTCCGTCTCAGCCTGCTTTCAGCAGGAAGCTCAACCTGTGAGCAACTGCCACTCCTCCGAGCAAGAGACTGGTACACAAAATTGTTGCTGTTGGTTGTCACAGAGTCGATCCTGACTTATGGCGACCCCATGTGTGTAGAGCAGAAGTGCTTCATAGGATTTTCAAGGCTGTGACCTTTTGGAAGCAGATTGCCAGGCCTGTCTTCCAAGGTGCCTCTAGGTGGGTTTGACCTGTGAGCCTTCTAGTAAGTAGTCGAATGCTTAACTGTTTGCCACCAGGGACTCCTGGGACAAAAAGAAATCCTTTCAATGTGGGTAGGAAATATTTTGTGAGACAACATACAAGGACAGGAGGGGTGTAGCTGGGGCCAAGAGACTAGCAATGTTCACAAAGGCAGCAGAGAGAGCACAGATCTTGATTTTTGAACTCACCCAATGGTACTGTGTAAGAGAGGCCTGGTGATCTGCTTCCACAAATTATAGCCAAGAAAACTCTATGGAGCGGTTCTATTGACACACGGGCTGCCATAGGTCAGAAGTGACTTGATGGCAACAGGTATGGTTTGGTTTGAAGGACCCTGGGCAACATTCAGCTTTCAAATATCTGAAAATGTCTTTATGTCACTCTAATTTTTGAAGGATAATTTTCTGGTTATAGAACTACAGTGAGAATTTTTGTTTGTTTTTACTTTCAGTATTTTAAAGTCTTCATTTGATTTACATTTTCAGTGAAGTAAGCATTGCTCCTCTGTATCAAATGTATCTTGCTTTCCATAATTGCTCTGAAGATTTTCTCTACTTGCCTTTGGCTCTCAGTAGTTTGACCATGACATGCCTAAGTGCTGTTTTCTTTATATATTTCCTATGCGGGGTCCATTGAATATACTAAATATGGAAGATAATGTCTTCTCATCGAATTTGGGAAAATTTCTGCCACTATTGCCTCGGAAGGAAGATAGGACAATCTACTTCCGTAGTGATACTGCCTTGGAAACCCAAGGAGGGGTCGCTATGAGTCGGTCTGACTCGACGGCACATAACAACAACAACAACAACATTGCCTCAGTATATTTTCTAACTTACTTTCGTGTGTTTCTCTTCTGGGAATCATATTATATTATTTACTTGGACATTTTGCCACAGGTCTTTAAGGCTCTATTCATTTTTCCTCAAACTTTTTGATTCTTCATTTTCTGTAATTTCAAATGATCACTCTTCAAGTTACCTGACTCCCTATGCTACTAATCTGCTTTAATTTTATCCAGTGAGTTTTTCATCTCCATTTTTATACATATTAATGCCATATTTCCCATTTTCTAATGGCTTTCATCTCTCAATTATTCCTTGCCTGTTAATTCATTAAAATTACAGTTTCCTTTCTCCCATTTGTCTCAGTTTGTCACACTGTGGTGGCCTGTGTGATGCTCTGATGCTGGTGGCTATGCCACCAATATTTCAAATGTCAGCAGAGTCACCCATGCTGGACAGGCTTCAATGGAGCTTTCAGACTAAGACAGACCAGGAAGGAGGACCTGACAATCTACCTCTGAAAAAATCGGCCAGTAAGAGCAGCCTTAGGAATGGAAGTAGAACACTGATATAGTGCTGGAAGATGAGCCCCTCAAGATGGAAGGCACTCAAAATATGACTGGGGAAGGCCTGCCTCCTCAAAGTAGAGTTGACCTTAGTGACGTGGATGGAATAAAACTTTTAGGGTCTTTATTTGGTGATGTGGCATGAGTAAAAATTAGAAGAAACAGCTGCAAACATCCATTAATAATTGGATGTGGAATGTATGAATCTAGGGAAATTGAAAGTTGCCAGATGAAACACATAATACATAACAACATTTCAAACAACAATTGGTATCTTCAGCATTAGTGAGCTTAAATGGACTGGTACTGACCATTCTGAATTGGACAAACATTTGATCTACTATGCCAGGAAAGGAGCTCTGGTGGCGTAATGCCTAACACATTTGACTGCTAACCAGAAGGCTGGCAGTTCAAACCCACCAGCCACTCCTTAGAAGGAAAATTGGGCAATCTACTTCTGTAGTGATACAGCCTCAGAAACCCAAGGAGGGGTCGCTGTGAGTTGGATCTGGCTTGACAGCAATGAGTTTTATGCCAGGAAAGATGAACTGAACAGGAATGGAGTCATGTTCATCATCAAAAAGAACATTTCAAGATCTATCCTGTTGTACAACTCCTTCAGTGATAGTATAATAATCATACACCTGCAAGTGAGATCAGTTGATATGACTATTCAAATTTATGTACCAACCACTAATGCCAAAGATGAAGAAACTGAAAATTTTTCTCAACTTCAGCAGTCTGAAATTGATCAAATATGCAATCAAGATGCATTATTAATCACTGGTGATTGGACTGCAAAAGTTGGAAACAAAGAAGAAAGATCAGGTTTTTTCCATCTCTGGCATTAAAATGTATAAAAATGGAGTTGAAAACATGGACTTGGTGACAGAAACAAGGCTGGAGATCTCATGATAGAATTTTGCAAGGCAAATGCCTTAATTCATTGAAAATGCCTTTTTTACAATAACAAATGGAACTATATATGTGGACCTCAGCAGACAGAATAAACAGGAATCCAATCAACTACATCTATGGAAAGAGACAGTGAAGAAGCTCAGCTCAATATCTTCAGTCAAAACAAGGCCAGGAGCTGACTGTGGAACAGAGCATCAATTGCTTGTATGCAAGTTCAAGTTGAAGCTGAAGAAGCTGAAGAAAATTAAAACAAGTCTATGACAGCCAAAGTGCAACTCTGAGTATATCTATCCCACCTGAATTTAGAGATTATGTCAAGAATAGATTTGATTCATCAAACACTAATAACTGAAGATGAGAAGAGTTGTGGGATAACATCAAGGACATCATATACAAAGAAAGCAAAAGGTCAATAAAAAAGACAAGAAAGAAAGAAAAGATCGGTGGGTGTCAAAAAGTCTCTGAAACTTGCTTTTTAATCAATGTGGAGTACCCAAAGCAAAAGGAAGAAATGATGAACTAGAAGATTCCAAAGGGCAGCTAGAGAAGACAAAGTAAAGTATTATAATGAAATATGCAAAAGCCTGGAGTTAGGAAAACAAAAAGAAAGGATAGGCTCAGCATTTCTCAGGCTGAAAGAACTGAAGAAAAAATTTAAGTCTCGAGTTGCAGTACTGAAGGATTCTATGGGCAAAATATTGAACAATGCAGGAGCATCTAAAGAAGATGGAAGGAATACACGAAGTCACTGTACCAAAAAAAAAGGGTCAACTTTAAATCATTTCAGGAGGTAACATATGACTAAGAAGCAATGGTACTGAAGGAAGAAGTCCAAGCTGCACTGAAGGCATTGATGAAAAACAAGGCTCCAGGAATTCATGGAATACTCATTGAGATGTTTCAACAAATGAATGCAATGCTCAAAGTGCTTACTCATCTAAGCCAAGAAATTTGGAAGGTAGCTTCTGGGCCAAATGACTAGAAGATATCTATATTTATGCCCATTCCAAAGAAAGGTGATCCCACAGAATGCAGAGATTATTGAACAATATCATTAATATCACATACAAGTAAAATTTTGCTGAAGATAATTCAAAGATTGTTGCAGTGTTTGAATTACACTGACAGAGAACTATAAGAAATATGAGCGGGATTCAGAAAAGGACATGGAACAAGGGATATCATAGCTGATGTCAGATGGATCTTGGCTGAAAGCAGAGAATGTTTACATATGTTTTATTGATTATACAAAGGTATTCAACTATGTGGATCATAACAAATTACAGATAACATTGCAAAAAATGGGAAATCCAGCACACTTAATTGTGCTCATATGAAAACTGTACATAGACCAAGAGGTAGTCACACAAACAGAACAAGGGGATACTGTGTGGTTTACAATCAGAAAAGGTGTTATCAGGGTTGTATCCTCTCACCGTACTTATTCAAACTGTATGCTGAGTAAATAATCTGAGAAGCTGTATGATATTGAAAAGAACATGGCATCAGATTGGAAAAAGACTCTTTAAGAACCTGCAATATGCAGATAACACAACCTTCCTTGCTGAAAGCGAAGAGGACTTGAAGCATTTACTGATGAAGATCAAAGAGTACAACCTTCAGAATGGTTTATACTTCAACATAAAGAAAATAAAAATCCTCACAATAGAAGCCACAAGCAACATTACGATAAACAGAGAAAAGATTGAAGTTGTCAAGAATTTCGTTTTAACCTCAATAACAAAAAAACAAACAATCCAATTAAAAAATGGGCAGAAGACACGAATAGACACTACACCAAGGAGGATATTCAAGCGGCCAACAAACATATGAAGAAATGCTCACGATCATCAGCTATTAGAGAGATGCAAATCAAAACAACAATGAGATACCATCTTGTTCCAGCACTAGTAGCTAAATTCAACAAGACAGAAAATAACAAATGCTGGCGAGGTTGTGGAGAGATTGGGACTCTCCTACACTGCTGGTGGGACTGTAAAATGGTACA
>NW_006921824.1:2203933-2252498 GCF_000298275.1 Orycteropus afer afer | reverse complement strand
AAAAAAAAAAAAAAAAAAGAAAGAAAGAATTTTGTTTTACCTGGATCCACAATCAATGTCCATGGAACCAGCAGTTAAGAAATCAAACAACATATGCACTGGACAAATCTGCTGCAAGAGACTTCTTTAAAGTGTCAAATAAATAAATAAATAAAGGTGTCACTTTGAGAACTAAGGTGCATCTCCCTCAAGTTTTGGTATTTTTCTTTTTTTAACATTTTATTGTTGTTTGGGTGAAAGTTTATAAAGCAAATTAGTTTCTCATTTAACAATTTACACATATTTTGTTTTGTGATATTGATTGAAATGCCCATGATATAAAAGCACACTTCCCACTTCCTCCTTTTGATTGCCATTTCTCTTCATCCTTCACTCCCATCCCTTCCTGACTTCTGAGTTTTATCCCTGGGCAAACACGGTCCTTTTGATCTCATATGGTTGATTGTTCTACTGAGTGCATACCTCCCTGGTGTTACTGTTTACCTGAAAAGTTTGTCTATTATTTGGCTGAAAATTGAGCCATGGAGGTGAGTTCAGTTCTAGGCTTGAAATGTGTGTAAGGGCCATAGATTCATGGGTTCCACAAGTCTATCAGACTAGTAAGCCTGGTCTATTTTTCATGATTTTGAGTTTTGTCCCACATTTTTCTCCCATTCTATCCAGTACCTCCTATGGTGATCCCTTTTATAGTCAGGAGTGGTAGCCAGCTAGTGGCACCATCTAATTGTTCTAGTCCGAGAGTTGTGCAGGCTGGTGTTCATGTGGTCCATTAGTCCTTTGGACTAATTGTTTCCTTGCATATTTGACTTTATTCACTCTTCCTTGCTCCAGATGGGGAAAGTCCAATTGTTGCTCCTTAAATAAGCCTCATATGCATGTGAAATCTGGACAACGAATAAAGAAGATTGAAGAAGAATTGATGCCTTTGAATTACGGTTTTTACGAAGAATAATGAATATACCATGGACTTCCAGAAGAACAAACAAATCTGTCTTGGAAGAAGGACAGCCAGAATGCTCCTTAGAAGCGAGGATAGTAAGACTTTGTCTCACGTACTTTGGACATGTTATCTGGAAGCAGTAGTCCCTGTAGAAGGACATCACGCTTGGTAGAAAGTCAGCAAAAAAATGAAACACAATCAACAAGATGAACTGGCACAGTGGCTGCAACAATAAGTTCAAACACAACAATGATTTTAAGGATGGTACAGGACCAGGCAGTGGTTTATTCTGTTGTTTATAAGGTCACTACGAGTCAGAACCTACTCGACAGTACCGAACAAGAATATACTTTCCTTTAGTTGTTTGAATATATTTATAATATCTGCTTTAGAGTCTGTCTACTAAATGAAACATTTGGGCCATCTTGGGTCAATTTCTATAGACTTTTAATTTTTTTTTTTTTTTACCTTTTTCCATTTCTTTGCAGGTCCAGTAATTTTTTATTGTATACTTAACATCACAGATGGTATTTTGTAGTGACTCTGGATTCTGTTATCTTCATCCAAGGAATTTGGATTTTTATTCTAACGTGTGGACCAATTATTGATCAATGGCCTTTAACTGGTGTTGGCTTTGTTTTATGCTTTGTTACCGGGCTTTATGGAAAGCCAAAGTTTTTTACAAGACCCTCTGACTTAGCAGGATCCAAAACCCAAACTCTGGGTGTGCTACGGATCTTGTCAGGACTTGTTTTTTGACATTTTTGTTGTTGTTATGTGCCATCAAGTCGGACCCAACTCATAGCGACCTCTCCTTGGGTTTCCGAGGCAGTCTCACTATGGAAGTAGATTGCCCAACCTTCCAGAATATGACTTACTCTAGGGTGTTGTCCTTATTCCTAAGACACAGCCTTTCTGATGTCTTAGCTGGGTGCCTGGGGTGTTTCTGAAATGTTAAGAACATCTTGCCACTCTAGTTGGCCTGAACTTCTAATATCCTGAACATTACTCAGCCTCTGGTATTTATTCAGAGGCTCAATTTCTGCCTCATTCTCAAACCCACAGCAGCTGCTCTCTGATAACCTTCATCTAGTATTGCCCTGAAGAGGTACAGCCCAGAGGACAGCCATGCTTAACTCCCTCATCTCCAGCACCCTGCCCTGCAGATTCCAGCCACCTTAGCTCCTCCAAATTCTGAACTCTTCTTCCTCAGCTCAACAGACCTGTCATTATCTGCTTGGACTCCAGCTTGTTTTGCTGTGGTTAGAAAATGATGCCAGAAAGAAAACTGAGGGGACCATAAGCTTAGTTCTTAAGTTTTCCTTCAGTCTTGTGCTGCCTGTTGTTTGAGACATAAAAACAGTTATCTCACATTTTTTTCTAGTTCTGTGGTTGTTTTTGGCAGATTGTACCAATTAAACCATCATGACCAGAACCAACAAGCGTTTATTA
The DNA here is from genome assembly GCF_000298275.1 of Orycteropus afer afer. NCBI lineage: Eukaryota > Metazoa > Chordata > Mammalia > Tubulidentata > Orycteropodidae > Orycteropus > Orycteropus afer. The sequence goes on along the minus strand of NW_006921824.1, from coordinate 2,250,106 downwards.
AACATCTGCTACCTGTCAGATGCTATCCTAAGTGATACAGATATAATTGTGAACAAGAAAGGCCTGATCCTCTTGTTGCAATCATGGAGACCGAGACTAGTGGCAGAGATACAGGATTACTAATAAGATGATCAAACTCAATAGATTTATAAGAATTAGATGATTTAAGGTAAGAGTTTAGAATAGAACCTGGCACACAGTAAATGTTCAATAAAAAAAATTGCCATCAAATTGATTCCAACTTATGGCAACCCTACGTATGTCAAAGAAGAACCGTGCTCCACAGGGTTTTCAATGGTGGTTTTTCACAAGTAGATCACTACACCTTTCTTCTGAGGCATCTCTGAGTAGACTCAACTGTTTGTGCTACCTTGACATTCCAAGTGCTCTGTGTATGTTAGCTACTGTTATTAAATTTTCCTCATCATTGTTACCTCCTCCATTACAACTTCAGCCACCATGGCTGACTGCTCTTGGGGCTCTGGAAGCCAGCAGCAGGGCACCAAGTACTAAGAAAGGCCCCTCAGGTGGAGCTACAGCACATGGGGCCCTTAGTGGCATGCTGGGCTACAGAGATGGTGCCTCGCTCACAGGACTCACAGAATGAGAAAGGTGCACATTGTCATTATCAGCCACCGTTAAGTCGGCACACAGCTCATAGAGATCCCACGTACAACTGAATGAAACGCTGTGCAGTTCTGCACCAGCCCCATGATCTATTGGTGTTTGGATCACTGTGATCCATAGGATTCAGAGGTACACGCTGTTGTGAGTTGCCATCGAGTTGATTCCAATTCATGGCAACTCCATGTATGCAGATTAGAAGTGCTCTATAGAGTTGTCAAGGCTTTGACCTTTCAGAGGCTGATCACCAGGCCTGTCTTCTGAGGAGCCTCTGGGTGGGTCAATTTTTCAGCTCGTAGTTGAGTGCTTAACCATCTGCACTACCCAGGATTAGATGCTCCTGGCAATGGTGAACAAGACAGATTCAGTTCCTGACCTCATGGATTTTATAATCTAGTAATGAGAGAGAGGTATGAAACGGTTCATTGCAATACAGTGTTTACTAACTACGGTATTTTTTGTAATTAGATGGAAGCAGATCACCAGATCTTTCTTTTGAGGTGCATCTGGATGGGTCCAACCACCAACTTTTCAGCCAGTCGTCAAGTGCTCAACTGTTTGCACCCCCCGGGGAGGGGAAAGAAGTGGCAACCAAAGCAGCAGCTGCAACAGTGACTCAACACTCAGTGCCAGACAGGAAGCTAGAGGTTTCGAGGAGTCAGTAAGATTCCCAGCCCAGCTGCTGGATGCAGGCACATTTCCGGAGACTACATGCCTTGACCTGGCAAGGTGAACTTCTCTTTCTGAGAAGCTGTGTTAAGCAAGGGATTACAAAAGTACACTTGATAACCATAATGTGTTAACCAAAGTTTCAGTTCCAGTAAGTTCTCTAATTTCCTAACTTCAAATGATAATTCATATTTTCTAAGAGCTTAAAATAATAATAATTTTTATTACTATTATTCTAAAGCAAATGTGTTCCCCTATAGACTGCAAACATGGGTGCAAGCAAGATTTTTGTAATTGTTATTGTTCCCCCCGTATAAAGCTGATTCATTCATATATCAAATTGAGAATCCATGGTCTCTACAATGTACAGATGTAATTCTGTTTTAAAGATGTATTATTTGGGAAGCCAAGAGAGGTAGAAATAATCATGATACTCAGGATTGTGGTGAGGAAGCAGATCAACCTTTGGAAATATGATCTTTTTCTGAAAACAGTGCACCACAAAAATCACAAGCACACACATATAACATGCAGAAATGATGAAATTATGTTCAAAATTTTGGCATAGTGCACCCATGCATATTCTGTGCATACCTCATGACATTTCCAGTAGTGAGTTTTGGCCTCATTCAATGGCCCAAACATGTTACTTTTGATCACATTTTTATAATAAAGGTGTAAGCCATAGTCAAGAAGTCATTTTATAATAAAGGTATAAGTCATAGTCAAGTTTGGTAGAACCCCAGTAATGTGAAAATAAACATCTGAAACTGTGCCTTTGTTTCTATTAATTTAAGTTGATAATTATATCCCATTGTTTCTGAATCATCAGTTGGAACCTTGAACCTACTGAAGCCTGTCCATAAATCACATGCTATCAGTTGAAAGTATAAAGAAAATGAAGCCTGTACTGGCATATATGGCATTGAGTAGCTATCAATAGGAATCTCAATTCAATCTTCATTGACATAATTATCAGAGACATCTTCCAACTCTGGCTTTTAATTGGAGGAGTAAATGAGGCAAAACTGACACATGATTGCTCTTGGCTCAACTGTTGAATGTAAACCTTATCAGATCATCTTAAGTGAAACCATTAAGCTATGTTAGGTCTGCTTACTTTATAGTCTAATTATGTCTTATTCGTGCCAGTGTCTTTGATCAATGATCATGAGTCACCTTAGTCATTCATATGCTTGTAAGCATATTAAAAAGACCCTTGCCTCTTATACATCTCACATTGGATTTTGTGATCTCTTTACTAGAAGCAGCCAGTTATTGATTATATTGTGCACGTTTTTCTGGGTTATAAATCTAAATATATAAACATCTTGTTCTTGTAGTTTAAGCTAGGGTTATTTCTTGCATATTAATTTCTAGCTCTTCGTACATTCATACTCTTTGGTTTCAACATGGAGCCCATTTCTATCACAAGCCTATTCAGTTCACCATTGGTGGCACTTGGTTTAGGGAAATACCTACCTTAAATGAAGTTTCCCTAAGATCAGTTTTATCTCAGTAACATTAAATCCATTGGACAGAAAAAAAAAATTAAATTGAAGTTGGCAACATGTAAAAAATATTGGTACAGCACACTTGTGAAAATAATGCATGGGGTATATGGTTTACAAAAACAATGCATGCGTTATTTGCGTAAAAATATGGGAACTCATAGAGATAACATTTAAAGTTGTGATTAATTTAGTTATTGCTTTAAGGCAATGTTAAGCTTGGAGCCACAATCTATAACCACTTAGCAAAGTTCCAAGAATTGGCCTGGAATATTTCTAAATGAACGAAAAATCAATCCTGTATCAAAAGTTGCAGAGTGCTATTAATGGCTGAGCAAAGAGAAGAACATCTCTGGTAATAGTCAGCATTGTGTTCGGTCTTTCGTAAGTGCCCTGGCTTTATTGCTTTTCCCCAGCAAAGTCATCCACAGTGTGAGCAGGGAGTTCAAATCAACAGGAAACAGTTATTGACGTCAAGGAGGTCACAGTGGAAAAGCACCCTCATGAGGAAATGTGATTTCACCATGTCTGGAAACAACTTTAATTTAACCACATTAAGAATGATTACAAAAGCTTCAAGGAAGAAACAATGAGAGGTGGCCTAATGGCCTCTGTTTTTTTTAAACTTATCATTGTGTGTCCCCAGAAGATGTTAGAAGTTAATTCAATCAGCCAGACACACCTCTGTCAAGCCCACAGGCAAGATACATTCTGTCTGGGCTTACAGACTAGTGTTTGGAAAGGTGAAAGATGTCTCCAATATAATAAACCCTTAGGAACTTGCCTTTCAAACATGGGACACAGATCTTCTCAAACACCAAGTGTTTCCCTGGTAAACTGAATGCACTATAATGTTGTTGTTATTTGCTGTGAAGTCGGGCCCGACTCCTAGTGACCCCTCCTTGGGTTTCCGAGGCGGTATCACTACAAAAGTAGATAGCCCAACCCTCCTTCTGAGCAGTGGCTGGTGGGTTTGAACCGCCAGCCTTCTGGTTAGCAGTCATGTGCCTTAGGCACTACGCTACCAGAGCTCCTAAATGCACTATAGTAGTTTCTCAAAATGAAACCTGACAAGGGTTTCCTGGCAGATATACCAGGGAAACAAAGAGGCAATCTAACTTACAGTTAACACACTGACCCACCAGAGCAGGATACTCTATAAAGCATAAATGAGCAGTAGACACATGATTGAGGCGTTGGTGGGTCAGTGTGGAATTCTTGCCTTTCACGTGGGAGACCCAGGTTCGATTCCTGGTCAGTGGACCTCTACTACCCATCTGTCAGTGGAGGCTTACAGGTTTCTAAACCTGTCACTGAACAGGTTTCAGTGAAGCCTGTAGACTAAGACACATGAGGAAGAGAGGACTGGTGATCTACTTCTAAAAATCAGCCAGTGAGAACCCAAAGATCACAAAGATCTGATCTGCAGCCAGTTATGGGGACAGGGCAGTACTGAGCAGCATTTTTTTCCAGTGTGCATGGGAGTCAATGTGAGTTTGTGGCAGACTCTATGGCAGCTGACAACAATAAGAACAAACACATGGTCAGCTATAATAAAGCTGGACTACAAGTCCTCTTTCCGGATGGAAACTTTGATGTCTCTGGTCTGCACATACCTTACTCAGTATCATTGTACTAGTCAGTAATAACTGCCCTTTGGGTCGTGTTTTCCATAAAACCAAACAAAACCAAACTCAATGCAGTCGAGTCAATTCCAACTCATAGTGACCCCTTCTTGGGTTTCCGAGGCAATATCTCTATGGAAGTAGATTGTCCAGTCGTCCTTCTGAGGAACGGCTAGAGGCAGAGCCAAGATGCTGAATGATGTTCTCTCCCTGTAGCACCAAGCATAGTGCTTCAATTGTGTTAGGAGTTAATAAATGCCTGTGGAACTAATGTAGCAGGAGACTTTTTTTTTCCCCCTGATAAAGTTTAAGATAGAGGATTAGAAAACGACGTGCAAACTGCCTTTAAAAGTGGGCGCCTACCCACTCTATGTAAGAAAAAGCAAAATGCAAAGAAGTTGTTTGTGGAAGAGTTAAGGAAGGGAACCAGGTCTGCTAATGCCACTTCATTTCCCTTTATTTATAAAGTTTTAACTTTCCTGTGCTTTTTAAAGTAAAAAAAAAAAAAGAAGATAAAATCATCCACAGTTCCAACACCCAGAGACTGAAGTCTACATGCAAAGAGAAATCAAACTATATGGCTTTTGCCTGGAGATTTCAGGGTAAATAAGGAAATTACAAGGAAGTTTTAACTAGATTTGGTTTTCATCTTATGTCCTCATTATAGAACCTAACACTCAATAGCTTATGTAAAGACAGAGGGGAAAGAAAGGAAGAAAAACAAAACAAAAACTTATATATCGTGATTTTTTCACTTTCATTACGTAATAATTCCTTATGTACTTAGTCATCAAAGCTGTTACTTTTTAAACAGCTGTATAGTATTTCCAATATCATTTCAACAAAGTCCTACAATAAGCTGCTAACTAATAAGTTATCTAACTTCAAATTAAGCTCATGAAAATAAGAGGACAAGGTCACTACACCATGACGAAGATAATTTTTATTAGCTTGGAAGAGCAGGTATCTTTGAGAGCAGATTATTGCTAATTGGATACAGTGTTTTTAATTTTGATTGGCTAATGATTTATACATCATTTACCTTTGGAACTTCCCGTTATTGTTGTTAGGTGCCGTCGAGTCGTCTCTGACTCATAGCAACCCTATGCACAGCAGAATGAAACACCGCCTGGTCCTGCACCAGCTCCATGATACCTGCTATATTTGAGCCCATCATCGCAGCCACTGTGTCAATCCATCTCATTGAAGGCCTTCCCCTCTTTCGTTGATCCTCCACCCTATGAAGCGTGACATCCTTCTCCAGGGAATGATCCCTTCTCAACATGACCAAAGTAGGTGAGACCAAGTCTGGCTTCCAAGTAGCATTCTGGCCACATTTCCTCCAGAACAGATTTGTTAGTTCTTTTGGCAGTCCATGGTACTTCCAGCATTCTTCGCCAGCACCACAACCCAAAAGCATCAATTCTTTTTCGGTTTTCCTTATTCATTGTCCAGCTCTCACACACATATGAGGCGACTGAAAATATCAATGGCTTGTGTTAGGCGCACCTTAGGCCTCAAGGAGACATCTTTGCTTCTCAGTACTTGAAAAAGGTCCTTTGGCAGCCGACTTGCCCAGTGCAATATGTCGTCTGATGACCCTGCTGCCTCCATTGGCGTCGATTGTAGAACCAAGCAATGTGAAGTCTTTGACAACTTCAATCTTTTCTCCATTTATCATGATGCTGCTCATTGGTTTTGTTCTTCTTCCAATCTTGATGCCACGTTCTTCCTCATATAGTCCAGCTTCTCAGATTATTTGTTCAGCATACAGGTTGAATAAGTATGGTGAAAGGATACAACCCTGATGCACTACCTTCTTGATTTTAAACCATGCAGTGTCCCCTTGTTCTGTTTGAATGACAGCCTCCTGGTCTATGTACAGGTTCCTCATGAGCACAATTAAGTGTTCTGGAATTCCCATTCTTCTCAGTGTTATCCAAAATTTGTTATGATCCACACAATCAAATGCTTTTGCATAGTCAATAAAACACAGGTAAACATCTTTCTGGTGTTCTTTGCTTTGAGCCAAGATCCATCTGACATCAGCAATGATATCCCTCACTCCACATCCTCTTCTGAATCCAGCTTGTACCTCTGTAAGTTCTCTGTCAATATACTGCTGAAACCATTTTTTAATTATCTCCAATAAGATTTTAGTTGCATGTGATATTAATGATATTGTTGGATAATTTCCAGATTCTGTGGGATCATTCTTCTTTGGAATTGGTACAAATATGGATCTCTTCCAGTCAGTTGGTCAGGAAGCTGTCTTCCAAATTTCTTGGCATAATCAAGTGAGTGCCTCCAGTAGGGCATCCATTTGTTGAAACATCTCAATGGGTATTCTGTCAATTCCTGGAGCCTTGTTCTTCACCAATTCCTTCAGGGCAGCTTTGACTTCTTCCTTTAGTACCATTGGTTCTTGATCATATGTCACCTCTTGAAATGGATGAAGATCAACCAGTTCTTTTGGGTACAGTGACTCTGTGTATCCTTCTATCTTCTTTGATGCTTCCTGCATCACTGAATATTTTGCCCATAGAATCTTTCAATATTGCACTCAATGCTTAAATTTTTTCCTCAGTTCTTTCAGTTTGAGAAATGCTTTGGTAGTTAATTTTGTGTGTCAACTTGGCTGAGCCTGGTTTTGAGTGGCTGGGCAGCTGGATGTAGTATTCCCCATGATGAGACATAATCAACTCCATAGTAGAATCTACTGTGAGCAGCTGAGTAGCTAGCTGCCTTAGGGATGTGGTATGCTTCCTGTATATAAGGAGAAGCCTTGGGCAATGGTCTCCAGCATGTCGCATGCTTGAACCCTGCATGTAGTCATGCCGTTGTTCAGCAGCCTGCCATGCTCTTGTGACCCTGGGACTTTCAATGGACTTGAATTAATGGCCTGTCATGTGGTTTGGTAACATCAGGACTGTGCTATTTTATTTGTTGACCTTGGGCTTGTTAGCCTCAGCAGCCATTAGCTGCCTGAGTGAAGAGATTCCTCTAGCTTCAGTAGGCCAGGAGCAAGAGGCAGAGCTAAAGCCCAAGGTCGAGGGGCTTTCACACAACCCCTAGAACCTGGCACTCTGAGCTCAGACTTAAAGCCTCCAAATTGTAAGAAGAAGCTTCTGTTTGTTAAGGCCATCCCATTGTGGTATAACTTCTGTCACAGCAGCACCAGGTAACCAGAACAAATGCCGGGCATGCTCTTCCCTTCTGGTTTTCTAACTCCAGGTCTTTGCACATTTCATTATAGTAATTGGCTTTGTCTGCTTGAGCTGCTCTTTGAAATCTTCTGTTCAGCTCTTTTAGCTTGTTATTTCTTCCATTTGTTTTAGCTACTCTCTGTTCCAGGGCAAGTTTCAGAGTCTCTTCCAACATCCATTTTGGTCTTTTCTTCTTTTCTCATCTTTTTAATGACCTCTTGCTTTCTTCATGGATGATGTTCTTCATGGATTGATGTCATCCCACAATTCTTCTGGTTTCCGGTCACTGGTGTTCAATGCATCAGTTCTGTTCTTTAGATGGTCTCTAAATTCAGGAGGGATATATTCAAGGTATTCCCATAGTGGCTGGGAAAGGCACTTGTACCAGGTCTCCTGATCAAATATGTCCTCATTTGAAAAACACTACAACTTAAATTTGCAAAGATGGTATCTTAGGTGGTAAGTCACTTTTTAAAAAAGATTTAGTTACTTAAGAAATGTTTGCACCATGGAATTCTTTGAGACAATTATTCCATATACTGTCTCACTGCCGTCGAGTCGATTCAACTCACAGCAACCCCTCTCCTTGGGTTTCCGAGGTGGTATCTCTGTGGAAGTAGATTGCCTAATCTTCCTCTGAGGAGTGGCTGGTGGGTTTGAACCACCAGCCTTCTGGTTAGCAGTCAAATGGCTTAGGCACTACACCGCCAGAGCTCCTCATATGCTATAATTCTCTTGAAACATTTTTAGTTTCAGCATCAAACAGGGCTAGGTCTACTGAAAATATTTAGGCAATTAGTTCATATAGATCTGTAGGGTGGCACAAAAAGTTATGCATGTGGCTACTAACCAAAAGGTTGGTGGTTTGTATCCACTCAGAGGCACCTTGAAAAAAAGACATGACAATCTACTTCTGAATAGTCACAGCCATTGAAAATCCTAAGGTGTTCAGTTCTCTGAAACACATAGGGTGCCATGAGTAAGAATCAACTCGATAGCAACTGGGTTTGGAATATATATATATAATTTCACTTACTTAGATAATTTTTTCATAACAGAGATTCCTAAACTTTACAAACTCTTAATGAAGCCAAGATTTCATCTTTCCCTCTGATTTGCGGATGAATTAGGTATTTCTGGCTCATGGGATGAGATTCTAGATTATAGCTGTCTTACTTATTTTGCCCAGTTAGACAAGAAGAGAATATGGTCAAGAATATACTACATCTGCCTTGAGATGGTGCCTGGGAATCTACTAGCCAAGAGTCTGTTCCTTCCTCTGTTCACAGAGTTGAACCGTTTGGTTCATCAGCAAATGAGACCTGTTCAAGCAAATGGCTTACCCACATCTTTTCCAGAATGATTTTTGCAAAACAGGCTAAATATTGATCTCCACTGTCCATTCAAGAAGATTGACTCAGACCTTATTATAAAGATAGGAAGGCTCAAGAAAAAAGAAGCATAGCTCTGAGAAGATGAGGGGTAATCAGAAATAGATTAGAACATTTGCCCAAGGGAAAGGATATTGTGCTAACTCTGTAGAGAAGCTTCAGTTGGTTAAATGGAGTTCAGATAGGCCCTTCATACCCCACAGAAGAAAGCAGACACTAAGATGTTAGACTCCAGTGGAGTTCTTTGGTGAACTGACTTCATCTCGGTACTTGATTTCTCCTCCCATGAAACCACTTCCTTCTGATTCTTCTTTGTGAATTTTTCAATTCTTCTCCACCCTTACTTAGAATTTCCTCTTCCCTTCTTTGGTTCTCCTTTCTTCTCCCTCCATAAACATCTACTTAAAGCCTTTAAAGTTTCTGCTTTACTAAGAAGACACTAAAGCCACCTAAATCTAATCTCCCATCTGAACAGTGTTTCTGAGCAACAGCTTCTTACCACTGAATTTCCTGAATGTCCTCATACTTCCCTAGCTGCAAACTGAACTCATTCTATTCCATCCTACCCCCCACCCCCAAGTCACCAACTGGCCCTAAGGGACACTGCTTGATGTCTTCCAGTCTCTTATCCTAAAAAATGGCTATCAATTCCTCAGCCCCTGTATTTCCTTGACTCCACTCCCCCTGTTGCTGCTTTGAGGAAGGTGGGACTAGCAGACCACAGGCTCAGCATCCTGAGGATGTCTGCTTACCTCCAGTCCCCTTCCTCTTCTGCAGCCAACAGAGCACCTTCTAAAATGAAAATTGTATGCTGCTCCCTGACCTTAAGTGATTTTTTGGCTCCCTGCAACTCCATGCATAAGACCTCAAGCCCTTTATGACTAAGCTTCTTTACTCCCTCTCCCAAAACTTCCTCTCCCACTTTACAGTCTTGTTGCATCAAATTATTTGGGAACTCCTGAGCAAGCATATCATGCAATTTCAATTTCTGTGCCTTTACATCTCTGCCTGGGAGACCCTTCCCCAGGACTAGAGGGCTCCTATTCATTCTCAAAACCCAGTGCCGGAAGGCCCTCCCCGAGAACCTTGTGACTTTTCTCCCTATCCCATAGTGGGTAATTAATGAGGAAGACTGAAGAAGATATGATGCATTTGAATTAATGGTGTTAGTGAAGAACACTGAATATACCATGGACTGCCAGAAGAACAAACAAACCTGTCTGCAAAGAAGTGCAGCCGTAGTGCTCCTTGGAAGTGAGAATGGCCAAACTTCGTCTCACCTAGTTTGGTCATGTTGTAAGAAGGGACCATTCCCTAGAGAAGGATATCATGCTTGGCAAAGTGGAGGGACAATGAAAAAGGGGAGGGCCCTCAATGAGTGGATTGACACAGTGGCTGCAACAATGGGCTCAGGTACAGCAGGCATTGTGGGGCTGGCATGGACCAGGCAGTGTTTTGTTCTGCTGTACATGAGGTCGCTCTGAGTCGGAGATGACTCAACAGCACCTAACAACAACAACTACGACTTTACCAACCATGATGTACTTCTCCCAGGACTGGTCCCCCAATAGCATGTCCACAGTATGCAAGATGAAGTCTCACCATCCTTGCTTCTGAGGAGCATTCTGGCTGTCAGCAGAGGGTCAGCAAAAAAAGGGGAAGACTCTCAATGAGATGGACTGACACAGTGGCTCCATCAATGGGCTCAAAAAGAGCAATGATTGTGATGATGGTGTAGGACCTGGCAGTGTTTTGTTCAGTTGGACACAGGGTCTGTATGAGTCAGAACCTACTGAATAGTACATAACCACAACAATAACAATATCACGGTGCTATAGGTATTTGTGTTTATGATTACCTTTGACTGTCAGCTGTTAGAGGGCAGATCTACATCTTGTCTTTCCTGTGTCTTCAGTCCCTGGCACATACCATGTGCTCAATGAACATTTACTGAGTCGAATTAAAAATGCAAGATAGGTGCAATACTGTTTCCATTACCATTCACTATAGAAATAGCCAGTGCTACTGGTGGCTAGGCTACTTTGAATATTTATAGACCATTCACTTGGAAGCCAGCATATAAGGTATCTGTATTTTGAGTTGAAATGACATTTCCATGTATGGAAATTTTAAAAAAAGGAAAGAAATATGTCTTCCTGCGAAGCATACTTATATTACTACTGGCAATACATTTTTCTACGTTGGTTGAGAAATGTTTCTTAAAGTTTTGATTATCTCTGTTTATAAAAGTCACCCAGAGGTACCACATACAGCATGGAAATCTGACTCACGGATAAACCAATTGCTGTGGAGACGATTCCAACTCCAGCTGAGCCCATGTGTGTCAGGGGAGAACTGTGCTCCAAAGCGTTTCCAATGGCTGATTTATTGAAAGTAGGTTTTTCTTCCGAGGTGTCTCTGGGTAGACTTGAACTACCAACCTTTTGGTTAGCAGCCAAGCATGTTAACCATGGCATAATGCCTAAGGCATTTGACTGCTAACCAGAAGGCTGGTGGTTCAAACTCACCTCAGAAAGAAGGTTGGGCAATCTACTTCTGTAGAGATACTGCCTCGGAAACCCAAGGAGGGGTCACTATGAATCGGATCCAACTCAACAGCAGTGAGTTTTTTTTTTTTTTTAGTTTCAGGACTCTTACTCACAAATAGTCACCCCTATAAGTTGAGGGAGCTCTGGTAGCATAGTGGCTAAGGCACTTGACTGCTAACCAGAAGGCTGGCAGTTCAAACCCACCAGCCACTCCTCGGAAGGAAGGTTGGGCAATCCTACTTCCGTAGTGATACTGCCTCAGAAACCCAAGGAGGGGTCACTACGAGCCAGGGCCAACTCGATGGCACATAACAACAACAACAAATAAGTTGAGGGAGGAGAGAATGGTTTTTATAAAATACCTTTGATTTGATGCCTTGTTGCTAAAGTGCAAACCTAATCATGAAACACCGAAACAGAGAAAGCTGAACTGTTTCTATTGCTTGCTTTTAAAAAGAACCCATTTTAAATATATATTCATGGAGCTGATCTTTTGCTCCCTACATGGCCCAGGCTCTGACATGTATGCCTCATGGTGCAGGAGGCTTCACTGTTCAGGGGTGCTAGCAATGTGCTGATGCTCATTCATATTAAACAGGCCCTACATGCCTCCCTGTCTCCTCCCAGCTCAGGGCTCAGTCCCTTCAAGTGCCCAGCTCAGCCTCTGACAGCCGTCATGAGCCCCAAAACAGGAATTTTGCCTTTCTGAAAAATCAGAAAAAATGATAATGCTTATAATTTTATGAAGAAGATTTGACATGCTTTGCTTTGGCCCCTATAAAAGAAAAGTGACCTGCTAGCCCACATGACATTTCATGTCTAGGACAGACCACCTGATGTTGATGGAAAAGCAGCAGTTTTCATCTGGGAATGGTTCCTTCCCCCGCACCAGGAAACATTGTTTGGAGACATTTTTGGTCACAGCTGGGGAGATACTAGTTGCAGTAGTGCTACTGGCCAGGGATGTTGCTAAATGTCCTACAAGACACAGGGCAGCCTGCCACAGTAATTGAATCATTCCAGCCCCAAACATTAGTAGTGGGCAAATGACATTGTACTATGCCAGTAAGTGATTTTTGTTTTGGTTTTTTACTGGAAAGAATGAAAATTCACCAACCACTAGATTCTTAAAACTATTTGACTTGTTGGTGAGGGACAAAATATTGGAGGTGAAATTCTTAGTAATGTGGAAGGAAAATTCCTAACACAGTTCTGTCCTAAAGGCCAGTGAGGAGGAACAAATCAAGTTAATGAGCAGATCTTAATCAACAGGCTTCCAGAAGAGAAAATTTCAGCGTCTAGGTCAACTCCATTATATTTTCTCCTTACTATTGTTGGTTGTATCTATCTCATCTTAAATTGCCTTTCACCACTGGTAGGTACCCATTAGTGCACAAGGTCTGGGCTTATTGGGGGCATGGACTAGTTCCTACTCACACTCCCTTAGAGAACACCAAGGAGACCATGGGTCAGTGCTCCTTAGGGAGTGAGGATAAGAGGAAAGGAAGAACAAGGAAGCAGACAAAGGTGCTTTCCATGGTTCACTGCACAGAAAAGGGGAAAAATGAATGAGGGTGGAGTTCTGCTGACAGAGCTTTCTTCTCTTGTTTTGGTTGAGAATTATATATTACATCACTTTAATGTTTAAAATATCATATACCACGAGAATGGAATTAAGAGACTCTGGGAAGAGTTCCAAGATTTCCTTGGCAACACCTAAGTGATAAATCCTTACAGACTATTCTATAGAAGTGAATAAGAGTGAGCTCACATACAGCGGTACAAATTTGGCTGTACAAATACACCAAAAGTTGGGAACCTCCCACAGACAGGAAACAGGAACTCCCTGGGTGGCCCCACACAGAAGACCCCAAAACCTACTGCCATCAAGTCAATTCTGACTCACAGTGACCTTACAGGGCAGAGTTGAACTTCCCAGAGGGTTTCCAAGGCTGTAAATCTTTCTGGAAGCAGGCTGTCTCAACTCTCTCCTGGGGAGCAGGTGGTGGGTTCAAATAGCCAGCTTTTGGTTAGCAGCCAGATGCTTTAACCACGGTGCCACCAGAACTCCTCTAGTGAAGACTAGAGGGCATGCCAAAGCCCTCTAGCAGAGAGGAGGGTCAGCAGGTGAAACTGAGCTTGCAACAAAAGGCCTTGAAGAGGAGACTTGCAGGAGAGTAGAGTCAGTCTTGGTGGCATGTGGGTTAATACGGGGGCGAGGGGATGTCCCCACAGCCTCATTTGGTACTGCCGGTGAGCAGACCAGCCCACCCAGCAGGGTGAGGCAGACAGTGCGAACAGCAACGGTGAGAAAGGAAAGCGAGTGGGGGCCGCTGCTCTCTCCACTGTGCCTCCCACTCTGGGCTCCCACTCCTATCAGTGATACAGAACTGATCCCCACCAGAGGTGCTGCCAATGGCGTGAGCCACCCACCCCAATAATCTTCATCAGGCCCCAATTCATACAGACCCTGCACACAAATAAGAGTGCACTTGATATGCAAATAGAAATTTAAAACAAGACCCTTAGATTCCCTTCAAAGCAGATGGCTGCTCTGAGCAGCTTACCATGGAGATCACCTGAACTGCCACCATGACCAGCCTACCATGGAGGGTCACCAGCTGATTCTACATTATGAACAACTTGGTCAGAACCTTCAGGCCCCCAAACTGCCCATGAGATCACGAGCTCTCAAAACAGAGTCACTGAGGACAGTGTTCACTTAAGAGCAGAGCCTGACATCTCGCAGGTACTCCGTGCACATTTGCTGAATGAACGAATACCTTCCACGCTAGTCTGCCAATGGGCAATTGGCACTTCAATTGGTACTTCCAAGTCTGCAACCCCCATGGTCAGAACAACTTGCTTTATGCTGACAAAGCTGAGTCTGCTCATGAGAGGCTCCAGAATAGATGGACACAGCTGGGTTTTACCAGTAATGAAGTAATTCTGGAAAATGCAAGTATTTCAAAACTGGAATATATTACAATCTAGGGTCTCTATCAAGGACAGTCAGGTTTATGCATAGCATAATTCTGTCTTCCAGATGGGATGGAGACACTCCAGCCACTCACAAGTGTGGCTTTGGGGCACTGGTCTGAGGGTCCCAGTCAGTCCTGGTGGCAGCCAACCTAACTTTCTTGGGGAACACCTGATGGCCACTCCAGAGGGGTTGGTTGGTTTGTTGGTCTATAGCCACTTGGGCTGCATTTCTGGGGAAAGACTGGCAAGTAGGTAAGATTTCTCCCCCAGAATCCACTTTCAACTACCTTTTGTGCTATAATGACTACATTTATTATACATGATTGCTGAACTCAGCAATTTCACGTGTATTCATCTTCTTTTCAACTCAATGGAAGATTAAAAGGACTGTCTGATGTTTCTTTTGCCTAGAACTCAATCAGTGCGACCTTGGGTTGACTGATTTTTACTGTAGTATTTGGCAGAAAGTCCATCTCATTCTCATTTCTCCCTGGAGCCATCTTGGCTCTTCAAACCCAATGTTTCAATAAAGGCCCTGTCCAGGCCAGAGTATCTGTAATTTGACAGGTTTGAAAAGGCTCCCAGTCATGGTCAGGGGAAACCATAACCAGGCAATCACCACCACAAAAGGCTTTGTCAGTCATCATGTAATATAGAGGTAAAGTCTGACCAGAGTCAAGTCCAGTTACATCAAAGGAAATTACACATGGCTCCATGAACTGTCTTACCAAATGTGAAGGTGGAGAATCTACTCAGTCTCCAAAACCCAAAAACCAAACTCACTGCTGTTGAGTCATTTTTGACTCACAGCGATCCCTCCTTGGGTTTCCAAGGTGGTATCTCTACGGAAGTAGATTGCCCAGTCTTCCTTCCAAGGAGTGGCTGGTGGGTTTGAAATGCCAGATCATCTACATCATGGCAGCTAGAGACAACAAGGCTAGGCCAAATGGAACAACCTGAAACTGAAAAACGTGCCATTTCAAACCCTTTTGTCACACCAGTATCTTGGCAGTCCTATCCAAGAAACAGAGAGCCAAAGGAACGGCTTGAACTGCAGGTTCTCTTATTTCCCATTCATTTTCCTGGCCTGATTCAGGAACAGAGACTGGCAGCCTCAGAGAACCAAAGCAAAGGCCCCAAGTAAGCCCCCAAGAGTCAGAGCCAAAGGGTCACTGGACGGAAAGAAGGCAGGTTAAACATGTGCTTGCTCCAAAGAGCCAGATCCAGTCAGGAATGATACCCCTCTGCTGGTTCCACAAGAACCTCCCTGCTACAACTGAAAAGAGAAAATCAAGAAGGGAAAACCAAAATGGATGACACTTGCTTTTTTTATACACCCACAATGAATAACCTAAAAGAAAGATGGAGTCACATTAATAAGTTCGGAACATGCAGAGCTGAGAAACACCATGTTCTGGCTCATTTTCTATTTTAATCTCAGCCAAAGGCAAACTACAACAAATGACCTGTAAGAGACCAAATCATATTTACAGCAGTCATTGCACAGGGAGAGGAGGAAGCCTAGTTTCAAATAGATATTTAGATATTTCATAAAAGGCTACAAAGCTACACATATTATAAAAAACTGCCTTTATTCCTGTCTAATGAAACTATTCTTCAGAGCTGTACATATTACAAAGAGAAGAAATTTCTAGTTGTGTGCAACAGACAGGGCCTCAGTTACTCAACTGGACAGCCTGGTTAAGAATCCATGCTCTGACCCTTTCTGGCTGTGCAATTCAGAGCAAAGTATTTAACTTCTCTGAGCTTCAGTTTCTGAAAGACCTATAACGGGGATAATCGTAGCTGCACCTCACCAAATGTTATGGGTATTCAATATTTCTATTACAGAAATCTATCGAATGCTCAAAATGTACAATTTGATAGACACTGGTAATGAAAATAAGCAT
Source organism: Orycteropus afer afer (assembly GCF_000298275.1). Classification (NCBI taxonomy): domain Eukaryota; kingdom Metazoa; phylum Chordata; class Mammalia; order Tubulidentata; family Orycteropodidae; genus Orycteropus; species Orycteropus afer. The sequence goes on along the minus strand of NW_006921824.1, from coordinate 2,233,639 downwards.
CTAGACCATACACTATGGTCTGAAAGAAGAGTGGCTGCTGCTGGCATTTCATTCTTCATCAGTCCTTTCTGCAAAGCTGGCACCTTTTGGGTGCCATGAACCAACCAGCTCTCCTGAGGCATCAACAGGGGCCTCTTCAGAACTGTCTTCTCAGCAGAGGAAGAAGTCTCCCAGCTTTTTCACCAGCACTTCCCCCTCAACTCCTCTAACCCACTGTCATGCAGCCTCTTCCCCGTGCCCAGGATGTCACAGTAACTCAGAGCACAACTCGGTGATGCCGCTCCAGGGGCCAAGTGTGCCTTCTCTGTCCCCAGTACAGCCACTGGCAGTGGCTCAACAGGAAAACTGTCCTCCTGGCGCTGCCAGATGCTTACTAATCACAGGAAAGGGCAGAGAGCTGGCAGGGCTGGAATGCGGTCGGCGCTGGATGGGGCTGAGCCGGCCTGCAGGGCCGGCTGCAGGCTGTCAGGCCACCCCATCGCTGTCCTGAGTCCTTTCTACAACAGGAACATGGAGGAAGAATACAGATTTGCAGATAAGAGGTACTTATCTGTGAAAAATGAAAGGCAGGGGGGGTTTCCTAAAGATAAGCTGGCTACTCGTTAAGCCAAAATTAGAACTCACAGCACTCACATGCTGGAGGTTCCAGTGTGGTTATCTGCACGACAAAATTCTGAAGGATGAATTCCGGGGCCATGTGACCACCTGCTGCCTGCCTCCCTCCTCCTCACGCACACTGACAAACACTTCACTAGCATTTAATATAACAACAATGGAGAAAATAATACAGACAATAGAAGTTCCTTGTTACTGTTGTTAGGTGCCGTCAAGTTGCCTCCAACTCATAGTGACCCCGTGCACAGCAGAACGAAACACTGCCCAGTCCTGTGCCAGGACCTTAGAACTCCCATTTCCAGGTGCTTTTCACAGCAAAAGGAGCTCTGGTTGTGTAGTGGTTAAGGCATTTGGCTGCTAAGCAAAAAGTCAGTGACTCAAACCCACCAGCTGCTCCATGGGAGAAAAATGAGGCAATCTGCTTCCATAAAGATTTATAGCCTTGGACACCCAATGGGAGTCACTATGAGTCAGAACTGACTCGATGGCAGTAAGTTTGGTTTAGTTTTTCATAACATGTTGCAAGTGTGACTTAAGTGTACTGAAATCATTTTGCATTTAGTTCACAGGATTCCTAGACATGCTAACCTTTTAAAATAGGATTGTTTCTTCGTGACCAACACGTGAGGAGTGGCTTCTTACGCAAAGCTATGCCACTGCCAGCAGCTCCAGATACGCTGCTTTACGGGTGACTCCTATAAGCAGACATCACGAGGCCACCATCAGCAGCCTAGATGACCCCAGGGAAGAACACGGCAGAGGCACAGATGGGAGGAGAGAGCCCTTTAGATGGCTTCTCTGACCCTTTAAAGGAAGGATCTGAGCCCGCTGTGGCCCAGCTGAACACGGGTGCCAGCAAACGTAAAGTCAAGCATTCACAAAGAGGGCTGCCTTGGCTCCTCTCTTGAAATGGGCCGGAGTCCTGCCTGGTACAAGCTTTTCTGAATGGCTGATAAAGGGCAGCTCTGGCACTGGGCACGGTGTGGCTGTGTTTTCCAAACTGAAGAAACCTTTGATTCAATAAATTGGGTCTCTGGACAAAGACGAAGGCATCTGACCAGCATTTACTTTCCCACTCAGCTCCTGCTACTGCCCCAGCCTTGTTCCTTCCTTTCCAAGGCACTCAGCTGACCAGCTCCAGAGGAGCCCAAGGGGGCCAGACCCCAGAGAGTGCGGGGAGGGGACCAGCATTTCGAGCCCTAAACACCAGACGCCTCAACTCCTGACACAATGGCCACTGATTAAGATCAAAGGAGTATGAAGTAAATTTAGTTTGAAAGGTGGGAAAGGGAGCATTGACTAGGCCTGCCTCTGGGGCCTGGGAGACCATGAGTGCCCTCTGGGGCAGGAAGTCCTGGCTTAAGAATAGCATACTATGCCCTCTCCCTATTGTTAAAGAAATAGCACCTCATTAGCAAAATTTGGTAATTAGGGAAAAAAAAAATCATCCATAACTGTACTACCTTAATACCCTGTTAGTTTTACTGCTGTTTCCTTCTGGTCTTTTTTTGGGGGGAGTGGGGAAAGGAAGGGAGGAGGAGCCAAGTTTGCCCCTCATTGTCTTGTGCAGGACCTGCTATGGACACATAGCACTAATCATCATACATTCTGTATTACTTCCTGGACTCTCACCTCCTAGTTCGACCAGTTACCATGGTGAATTTTGCACTTGGTAAAGTGAAGGTAATACTCGCATCTAATAGGGCTGTTGTACGCATTGTGTACAATAATACATGTTAGTGTCTGACACATAATTCAAGTGTTATATACTCAATGAACTCTTTACTGGCCGAAAAATTTCCAGTTTATCTCTTTACTAGGTAAAAAAATCTTCATAAATGATATATTAAGTACACCCATTCCTGATGGCTGAAGTTGTATCCAAGGTTTTCCTATCATAAATAACTCATTGCCATTGAGTCATTTCTGATACTTAGTGACCCTACAATGTACTGAAAATAATTATCTTTATGCATAAAATTAATTTTATTATTTGTATCAGAAGTAAAATTAACAGCTCCGAAGCATAAACATTTTTACGAGTCTTTACACACATAATTCAATTATTCATACACTAGTAGGATTTATAATGTAATGTATGAGGATGCCAGTTTAACTATGTACTGGCAAGCAATGAATATTAATATTATTAAAAACACTGGGGAGGATAATTTAGGAGCTCTGCTGGCACAGTGGGTAAGGCATTTGGCTGCTGACCAGAAGGTCGGTGGTTCAAGACCACCAGCTGCTCCTCTGGAGGAAGATGAGGCAGTCTACTTCCACAAAGATTTACAGTCTTGGAAACCCAGTGGAGGTTGCTATGAGCCGGAATCAACTCAATGGCAGTGGGTTTAATCCTATGTACCGAATAGGATAAATTCTCTAACATTTGAAACCTGCCTTTCATTTTCTTTTCCCCAAGAACATCAGGAGCTCTGAACATCCTACCTCTTCTGTGTGCAGGGGAGGGGTGTTGGTCACTAGGAAGCCCCAGGCAGTCCTATTTACCTTTGGGTCAGGAAAGGAGGTGATCATCACAACAGAAATGGCCACATCCATCTGTGAGCAATGCTTCTCCCATGAACACATCTGCACACTCACATTTGTGCCTCACGGCAATCCCGACTTCATCTGCACAGTGAGTGCTTTAAAATGCAAAGGAACTTTAAGACAGGCTCAAGCCATTCAGACAAAAGAAAACAAAGCTCGGCTAGAACTCAGAATGTCGGTTCCCATGGCCAATGCTGCTTCCACCTCAGCAGATCAAGGGGACCCAGGGCAGAGAGGATGTGTTTACTAAGTCCATGTTGAATAAGTGACCCAGTTGTCCTGTAAGATAATGTACCCTTGATGGGCTTCAGCAGAGTTTGGGCTCCAGGCAGCCTGACCTATATCTGAACCTTGTTTCCACGTCTTACAATCTAAGTGACCCTCAGCCAGTCATGTCAGTATTTCACTGGACAGAGACCCTGACTCCCCAGGGGTATGCATGAGGAGTGTCCTGTTTGCACAAGGGCCTTCACAACGAAGTGCTACATTACACAGAGAGCTAGGGAGTGGCCCCAACACCTCCCTGCATATCACTTCTAAATTCTTCAGGGAAGCTGGTTACAGAGAGCAGCATCTCACTTCAGAGGCCACAGCCTGCAAAACTGTGTAACTCAAAAAGGAATACTCTGCTGTAACTGCTCCTAGTCACTATGATTTTTCTGAATTTTTGTGGTGGTTGTTAGTTTTACAACAGTGAATGGGGGTAGTCACTGAGGATTCTAACAGATGGAAGCACAGCGAGCAGGTGCCACACACATTGTGGAGTCTGACACCTTGTAAACCTGAGAGAAGGCAGAAACTGCAGCAAAATTAAAATCGTTTCTCTCCAGCTCAGCATTAAAAAAATTCATTTGCTCCTTTTAAGTTGGGTCCCACCACTTCATTTATCACCTAGATTTAAACCAAAAACCCACTGCCATGAAGTTGATTCCAACTCACAGTGACCCCATAGGGCAGAGTAGAACTGCCCCATAGTGTTTCCAAGGCGGTAAATCTTTAGGGAAGCAAACTGCCTCATATTTATTCTGCTGAGCGGTTGGTGAGCTACAACCACGAACCACTGACATTTTGGTTAGCAGCCAAGTGTTTTAACCACTGCACCACCACAGACCAGACTCGACTGACTGCCATGGAGTCGATCCCATAGTTCCTATCTAGATTTATGGCAGGGGAAAATTCACCTTAACCTTTGCTTTGGAGACATCTACTTCAATATACAAATTTTAAATCCCAAGGCAGTTCTTAATGAAGTAATACACAGTTTGTGTGTGTGTGTGTGTGTGTGGGGGGGTTGAAATTAAAAAAAAAAAAATTAAATGATTTTGCAGTAACGACTGCCACCTTGTGGCCAAAGCTAAAACTTAGCACTAGAAAAAATAGACCATTAGCCAATGTGAATAACGGCTGAACGCTGAGAATCCCATGTGGTCTGTAATATTTCAATACACTGTATAATTTATGGGAGCTCTGGTGGCATAGTGCCTAAGGCATTTGACTGCTAACCAGAAGGCTGGCAGTTCAAACCCACCAGCCACTCCTCGGAAGGAAGGTTGGGCAATCTACTTCTGTAGCGATACTGCCTTGGAAACCCAAGGCGGGGTCTCTATGAGTTGGATCCGGTTCAAGGGCAAAGGGTGGATATGTACATAATTTGTATACAGTAAAATCTGCGTAATCCAGAACCTGTGTAAGGCAGAAACCTGTCTGAGAAGGAAAATTCTAATATTTTCCACTGAACCAAGTGACAAGAAAGTGGTAACACTGCATCCTGTCAAAGGCAGAAAACTTGTAAGTTGAAAAACAAGGCAGTCTTGTCAAGTCCTGGTTCTCACAGGTTTCACTGTATTTTCCTGGAAAATTCTGCATAGTATAAGCTATATTAATTGGGATCCCAATCTTTTCTGGGTTAATATCTTGTTTTCCTATTATAAATAACCAGTGATCACATTATCCAACTAGTGAAACCTCTGACTACCAAGGATTTCCTCTTGTAATAAAATTCCCCAAGAGCTGGGTAGGAGACATTCCTTTATTTGCTTCATCAGCAGCTACATGGCAAAACAGCCACTGTTTGGGCCCAATTACTAAATATCAGTTGCTTGCCTGACTCGAAGCTTCTCACTGGTTATCTAACCTGCTATCATATGGAACAAACCAAAAACCAAACTCACTGCCGTCGAGTCAATTCTGACACACAGTGACACCTCCTTGAGTTTCTGAGGGGGTATTACTATGGAAGTAGATTGCCAAGTCTTCCTTCCGAGGAGTGGCTGGTGGGTTTGAACCGCCAGCCTTCTGGTTAGCAGTCAAGTGCCTTAGGCACTATGCCACCAGAGCCTGATGTCATATGGAACATTCAGTTCCATATCTGATTGAGTTCTAATCTGATATCATCAAAGATCTCAGGCCTAAGGTTATCTGGGTCATGCCCTCAGTTCTGCCTCAGAGGTATGGTGTGATTAGGGCATTCGAGCCTGAGCCTCAGGTGGGTGGCCGGTACCAGCTTATCAGCCATTTCTTCATTACAAGAATGTTCTCAAGTAGCCCCATTCTTCTCCCCCCACCAAAAAAAAGGGTGTGTTGGATGAGGGTGGGGTAAGGGCTTTATGTTGGCAAAGTGGGAGCACAGGAAATATAGCTTTGAGGACAGTGCACTGGAGCAGGGAGGACGCTGAAGCCCCAGCGAAGCAGAGGACCCAGGAGATGCGAGGGGAGAATCGGGCCAGAGGGCAGGGGAGCACGGGTTCCAACACTGCGTCACCAAGTGAGGGCAGCTGGTGAGAAGAGTGCGGCCTGGAGGAGCCCGACCTGAGGGAGGGAGGAAGGAGTGTAGAGGTAGACTGTCCCAAGAAGCCATGGCCAGACTCTTTCTGATATGCTTGGGCAACATGGGGAGTCCCAGCAGTGGATCCCCCTCAAGGCACCACCTGTCTGCCAGCCCCCAGCCTTGCCCTGCTCCAGCCATTTTTCAAGCTGCACACGTGTCCTTTCCAAAACAGATCTGAACACAAGTGACCCTTAAACATGAGTACAAAACAAGAGTACAAAGAAATGCAAATGAGAACTCCAAAGATACCATTAAAAGAAAAATCTTTTGGAATTCAATAATCAAAACAGATAGCATGCCATGATGGGAGCGAGGGAGAAATGGTCCTCTCCCATGTGGTTTGCGAGTATAAACTGGAAGACGCAGCTCATCAAGGAAAGAGCCTGGGCTCTGCAGTCAGACTGCCTGGCTTCAAACCCAGCCAGCCAGCCATGTAGAGGCGTAAACCTCTATGTGTCTCGGTGCAGTGCGATGGATCACTTATATATGGCTTTTTGCTCCATGGTCTTGTAACTCTCACCAAATGATTAGGTGGGACTATATGAATAAGATGGTTGTGGTCCAACAAGGGGGTTAGACAGCGTGCTAATAATGCAAATAGGGTGCATGGCACCTTGTGTGGATGGTGGATGGGATCATGCAAATAAAGCATATGGAACCCTAATGAGAGATTGGTCAGTTCTGCCATCCTGCTAGACTTAAAATGAACCATCCCAGAAATGGGAAGGGGGACCTAACTACCACTAAGAAGGAAGAGTGAGTTAGGAGTAGAACACGTCCTTTGGCCCAGGGTTCCTGTGCTGAGAACTTCTTAGACTCAGGAGACAGTAAGAGCTGTAATGCCAGAGATGGTGAGAGACGCAAGAAGCAGCAGCAGAGAAATGGCAGCAGTAGTGGGAAACTGGCAGGAGACAGCATCATGGGCTTCCTGGCCATGGAGTGAGAAAGCTGAGCGCCTTCGGGCAGGAGGCTTGCTGGCAGAGAGGGGCGCCTCTGGGAACTTATCGGTGGAACTAAAGAGCTTCTAACACTTGCTCGAGCTGGGCAGAAGCCAGGCTGGCTCAAAAGGCCCAAGAGACCAAGAGCTGAAAGGCCAAGGGTCAGAGAGAGGCCTGCCTGTAGGCACAGCCAAGAAGCTGTCCTGACTGATGACCTGTATTCTGAGTCATTCCTGAACCTGTTACTTCCCTAATAAACCCCGCATTCGTGAGTATTGTCCGTGAGTACTGTATGGCCACTGCCGTGAATTATCGAACATCAGAGAAGTATGCTGCAGGAGGGATGGCTGGTGTCAGAATTGGTAAAATGGTTGGAGAAAGGAGGTATGTCTGACCTTCACTTCATAGGAATCAGCCTCGGCCTACTGATGCTGATAATGATTCTGCCCCCCACTTTTGAAGTTAGACAAGCAGGTCTCATGCTGCCCCCATGCCATTTTTTACATTCAGTTTTCTCAGCTGTGCAATGAGGTTGATAATAACAGAATTTATTTCATAGGGCTACTGTACAGATTAAATGGAATTGTACACATAAAGCACTTAGAACTTAGAATGGTGCCTGGAATATAGGCTGTAATGCTAGCTGTCTTTAGCCATTTGGGGGAAGAGGGCATTTGGACTCAATCAGAATTTTAAATTCACATACTTTCTGACCAAATGCTACCACTACTAATGTGTCACACAGAAACAGTAGCACAGCGTGTAAACAAATATAAAAGTACAAAGGGTCTCACTGTAACAATCATTGGAATAAAAGGCTAGCTACAACCTAAATACATAACAATATGGAAGAAGTTAAATAAATTGTGCTATGTTCTTAAAATGGAATACCACGCAGCCATTAAAAAGTGTGGCAGCTAAGCATTTACCAATGGGAAACAATCTCCAAGATAATAATACTACTTTAAAAAAAAAAAAAAAGAAAAGTACAGAAGTGGGTAAAATGTATATATCTGCCCCTCCCTTATAGACTACCTTGTTATCTGACATTTTGCTTTTACAACAATAATAAAAAACTACCATCCAGCTATTTTGCAGCCTGATAGTAACGTACACCAAGGTGTGAGGCCAGAGTAATGCTGGCTGTGATGGTTAAGGTCATGCGTCAACGTGGCTAAGCCATGATTCTCAGTGGTTTGGTAGTTAAGTAATGACGTAATTTGGCAGTTACATAATGATGTGGTCATCCTCCATTTTGTAATCTGATGTGGTCATTCTCCATTTTCACATAATGTCGACTTTTGTGTAAAAACATCTGGAGCCAAACCATGTTGATAAGTGAAGAGTGGGTGTACCATTTGTGGCTTTTTTCTTAAAAATAAATGTGCATGCATTTATATGTTGTGTGTGTATTCTTTCACATGCAAAAGAGTCTCTGAGAGGTGAGACACGAAAGCAGTCATAGTTGTTTCCTTCAAAGAAAGGATATTGGGAGGATGCTTCCATCACCAATTCCAAAATGATAGTTTTTTATAGTTAAAAAAAAAAAAAAAAACATGCAATTTATAAAACTTCTTACAGGACTTTGCATTGCTCCTAGGACTAACGTAAACTCCTTGACATGGCCTGCAAAGCCCTTCGTGGCACGGCCCTGGCATTCTCTGCAGCATCAGCTCTCACCGGGCTGTCCTCAACCTGGACGCTTATGCATGTTGAGCTTTATTCATACCTGATGCTGTCCCTCCTCCTTCAACCTGTGGCCTACTGACTACGCTATCTGGCATTCTCACTCTCATTCTCTTTACCTAGCTAACTCTAACTCACCTTTCTGGGTTCAGCTTAGTTATTACTTTCCCTATAGGTGCACTGTCAGCATTCCTGGACCAGGTGAGATGCCCCTATCCTGTTCCTACTAGACCCTCTATTCCCTTGATGGTAGTAGCACAGACAAAGGGCAGGTCCAGAATTCACTTTCTGTGTCTAGAATGCATGCCCTGGAATGACATTTGACAGCAGGGAATGTCTTACACATCTGTCACAGACCTTCTGGTTGCCTTCTCAGGAACCATTTTCCCCCTTCACTAATATCAAAAGACCAAGTTTGAACCCAACTCTAAGGGGCAGCAAAGAGTCCCACTCCAGCAGATGAACCAATCATGCTAAACCACTTTATCCTGGCCGGATATTTACTCTTCCAGTTTCCCTTGCAGCTAACAGTGAGCAGATGACCTAAGTCTAGGAATTATTTTCTCTTCCTGATAAAGGGATTAGCCCATGAAGCCTGCGTGCTGCCCCCATGGTTCCTGCTTCGGATGCTGTCTTGTGAAGATGAGGGCTGTGGCAAATACCTTGAGACCCCAAGGAAAAATGCCCAGTGTCACCAAGCAACTAGTCTAACTCTAGCATTACTATCACAAGCCCACTGCCATCGAGTTGATTCCAACTCACATTCACCTCTGCTCGGTTTCCAAGATGGTAAATCTCTATGGAAGTAGATTGCCCAGTTTTCCTTCCACAGAGTGGCTGGTGAGTTTGAACCACCAACCTTCTGGTTAGCAGTCAGATGCCTTAGGCACTGCGCTACCAGAGCTCCTTTTGCTACCACCAGACTTTTCTTTATGTGAGATAACAAGAAAATAGCTCATACCAGTGAACCAACCTCACTCTTTCTGTTTATTGTTTGAGCTACTGTTGGTTTGGTATTTGGTTAACTGTAGCCAAAAACATCCCTAACTACATACCACCATAAGTTAGACAGACTTGACTACCTGGAACTGACAGTCCAGGGAATCAAGCAAAGATTATCTGTTTGAAGCCAGGATTGTTGGCTGAACTCTTCATGTGCATGGGTCAGAACCAGTACAGCATTTAGGAGCAGAGCCAAGGCCAAATTAACCAAGATAATTAGCCCATGACATTTACTTTGTTCTTAGACTCCTATAACCTCTCACTCTGCTAGAGAAGACTGAAGTGTGAAGACCTTTTCGGTCTTAAAACACACAATCCTCAAAAGGTGCTTTCCCCAGGACAGTCAGAAAAGAAAGGGTTAGTTCTTTAGTTTCAGCTTTGTCCCAGCGTTCATCAGAAGTCACTGGTACCTTCATAAGGCTCTGTCTTGGGAGCCCATCCCCAAAATAGTTTCCGATCCTCTACTTCATAAAATCTTCAACATCTCATTCTTCACCTCTTTAGGAAGGCAGACCATCTAGGTGGTGAACTTACCGGGGTCTGAAAACAACAGAAGAGCTGAGTGAGGAAGGGGTGATTGCGGGCCAGAGACAGGATCCTCTTCTCGGTCATCGTGCACTCCACGTCATCGTCCTGGAGGATCACGTCCTTCTTTAGCACCTTCACAGCATACAGGTCTCCTGTTTCTTTTATTCTTGCAAGCATCACCTATGGAGGCAAACAGACGGAGCATGAGGAAGTATTCTTGGGATGGCTAGGATGTGGCCACACATGGGGAAGAACTAGAATGGCACATGAGAAATATGAGTTTGTGTACAACATGCACACACAAACGACATATGCACACATGCTTACTTCAGCACAGTTAAAGCCAAGACCCACCTTCCCAAAACTCCCTTTCCCTAACACTCGGATGAACTCAAAGTTGTCGATGCCAAGTCGGTTGGAAGAATTAACTCCAATCCCATTTCCTTCTCTGGTGCTTTCCTTTCCTTGTCGCCTTAAGGTCGATCTGGAAACAAGCTTCTGCAGAGAAAAGTAGGAATACAAACTGTGTCAGAAATCTCAGTGTAAGCCTGAAGCATTTATGGATGGAGACCTGTACTTGTGGGAGCGGTCCCAAGCCCCAATACAACTCTCCTCGGGAAAGAAACCAGTTCTTCTCAACATGTGATCAGGTTTTAAAATTCAAAACTACCTCAGTATCAGCTGCTGATCTGGGCTTACTGCTATTTAGGGAAAAAATTATTTAAAAATACATCTAAGCCACTGAGTTTCAGTAGGCAGGCACACACGAGTATATAGAAACGCTAAGAACGCCACCTGGTGACCACTTCTTACAAAGAGCAGTTTTAATGTTTGCAGAGAGAATCAAGCAGCGTTCAGTACCAGGACATGAATATATGAGCTACTTTTTTAAAAAAAATATACAATATTTAAAATATATAAAAGGAAATAACAGGTCAATATAAATTTGGAACAATTAACAAACTTATGAAGGACAAATTTAAAATACTTTTAATCCCATCAGACTCACCACTTCCCCCACCATACACACACAAAAAATCTGTTAATACATTGGCACATGTATAAACACATCTGTCTTTTTTATGCCTGGTTATTTTTTTGAATGTAATCGAAGTTATGCTTTAATAACACACTTTTCTGTTTAATCTTCTGACATATGTATTTTCCATATCCTTAAATACCCTTGAAGATTCCTTCAAGGATATGAGTTCTAATTGCTGTTCAATATTTCTTTTTATGGATATATCATAATTTACTTACCAATTCCCCTGATATATCAGTTGTCTATTTTTTCACTATTATAAGTAACACTAAGAAGAACATACGTGTATACAAATCTTCAATAGTAGGATGATTAGGTGTCTAGGCTATAAGCTGACCATTTAGATTCAAATAACAGCACTGGGACCCAACCTTGTGACTCTGGGAAAATTACTCACCCTTTGCAAGCCTCAGTTTTCTTTTCTGAAAAGGGGAATGTTATAGCACTCCTCCTCTCGTGGCATAGTGCCTAAGGCATTTGCCTGCTCACCAGAAGGTTGATGGTTCAAACCCACCAGCTCCACAGAAGGATCCGTAAAGATTCACTGCCTTGGAAACCCAACGGGGTCACTGTGAGTCAGAATGGACTCAATGCCATAAGTCGGGTTTGTTTTTTTGCATAGCATCTTCCACATGTGTAGTTAGAACAGCAAATGACTAAATACCCATAAAGCCCTCAGGTCAGTGCCTGGCACATACAATCACTGAATAAATTTGAGCTCTGTTGTCACCATCATCTATTTTCTTACAATGATTCTGTAGAAATGGAATTCCTAGGGTCAGAAACCCAAACCCACTGCCACTGAGATGATTTTGACTCAGAGCGACCTATAGGATAGAGACGAACTGCCCCATAAGGTTTCCAAGGCTGTAAACCTTTACAGAAGCAGACTGCCTCATCTTTCTCCCAAGGAGCGGCTGGTGGGTTCCATCTGCCAACATTTTAGTTAGCAGCCGAATTCTTCAACCACTGTGCCACCAGAGCTCCTCCTAGGGTCAGAGTCTGTGCTGATTCTAAAGACTGATGATACACAGCCAACTTGCCTTCTGGAAAGATTGACCAATCTACCCTCTCACCAGCATATGGAGGATTCCAGTTTCTCCTTATCTAACACACTGGCCTCCTCAGCCAGCCTTCCAGACCAGTTATACTGTGTACATGCCCTTTCAGAGGGCAGAAAGGTAAGGGGACTTCTGTAGCTTGCCACCTTGGAATACGTATAAGGCAAGAGACCACTAGACAACAGACCAAGTCTAACATACCAGGAGCTTTTGGCCTAGTTAGCTTTAAGAAAAAAATCTATTGGGGTCAACTTTAAGCAATGTTTGCAACAAACCAACTGTGCAACAGCCTGAAACTACAAGCATTTTACTTAACAACTCCCCCCACGAAAAAAAAAACGAGTTAGCAAGATATACACAGTAGACCATCTTAAAAATCCCACTGCTTTCATAGCTTTTCCTCTAGGTCCGACATCACAAATTTTTCAGAAACAGAAAAATTTTACCAGCTTGAATTTCACTTCCTCCACTTAAATACTTCCCCTGGTTGGGCTGGTACTGGCTGGAAAATTCTATGCCAATATGTCTCAATCTTTTTTTCTTTAACTCATTCCTCTCTTCTGATAAAATTGTCTGTCTCTTTATAACGTTGTACTATCAAATAAGAGGTGATTTCAGGTTTCTCAGTATTACATATAATATTAAAGATACTGGTCCAAATGACAAGTGATATTCCCCATCCTTGGAGATTGGGCCATATGACCTTATTTTCACATTTTACAAGCTGTGGCCCAAGTGGAAATGTGTAATCTCCACACTTCAGGAATAAGTGCCCCATGAATTAGAAATCCTCCTCACTGTATTAGGACCCAGGAGCTCTGGTGGTGCTAGTGTTAAAGCATTGGGCTGCTAATCAAAGGGCTAACAGTTCAAACCCACCAGCTGCTCTGTGAGAGAAAGATGAGTCAGTCTGCTTCTGTAAAGATTTACAACATGGAAACCCTGTGAGGCAGTTGTACTCTGTTCCATAGGGTTGCTATAGTTGGAACTGGCTTGATGGAAGTGGGTGGGCATTAGCATCCTGCCTACCTGCAAGACATACCTAACGTGACAGACTTTGCCAATGTCTTCCTGAAATCAAGTACTACAATGTCAACACAAAGTTCCTGGTCTAACATGCAGGACTTTCGGTAAAAAGCAAATTGAAGTCATTAGTCCTGACATTTTCATGGGCTGAGAAACTCACAGTGAGTGAGTTTCCTTCCTAAGTACCAGAGATTATAACAGTTCTGTCTAGAATTTTCCTGAACCAACATCAACTGACACCCTTCACAAATCACAGCCATATCCATGGCTATTTCCCAGCTCTCCTCTCAGCAGACCTGGAGGGCAGCAACAGGACACAGGTCTGAGAAGTGGCCAGAGTTCTAATGAACTACAGCAGGTGGAGGTCACTCAAGGAGGTCACAAGACAAAAACATGCCCACAGCAATTACAATTCCAGCTGCTCCTGAAAGCCAAGAGGAAGGAACTCCTGTCTGTCACTCAGTGTGAGAGATAAATTCACAATCTATAAACAAAAACTACAGAGCAGCTAAATTCCACGGCTGTGGAGAACCTCAGAGATCTTCAAGTTCAACAACATCAAAGATCAGGAAGCTGAGGCCCAAAGTCCCTGGTCAACTGTCCTGTGCCATCCCCCAGCCATGGGCATAACCTCGGCCCCTGGATTCCAGACTTTTCAAAACACCACACTGACAGGAAGCTGATTTGTTCTTAAAAAAAAAAAAAAAAATTAAAATCCTTTTCCTCCTTCCTGCTCTATCCGCATGCTCATTATTTCTTGTCATATAACTGTACAGAGAAAACCATTTGTGGAGCAAACGCTCGTAAAGGGATGCACTGAATCTGCTCCTTGCATTTGTTAGAGGAGGACCTGTGATTACGCCACATGCTCTCACTCAGTCTCTCTACAGCTGAACAACTTCAAAATTAACATACATGACCAGAAGCAAAGTCTCACCGAGGTGGGAGAGATATTTCCAGGTTGGAGGCCCATCCCCGCCAGTGTCTTGGCCAGCTCCACAGCATTCACCCCACAGTTAGGGGCCACATTTGCTTGACATCGGATGTGTACATTCATTTTACATACTGGAGGGAAGAGGAAAACAGAATTCCACATTCAGGCAGGAGCCAAGTCCACATGTACTATAAAAAAGAACTGCAACAACCAGGCAAGCTATAGGCTGAACAGTGTCATCTTCTTATAAAATTCAACTTATACTATGACAAGTCCTGACGTTTTATCTGTTGTTGCTTTGTGCACAAGCAGAAAGCCTGGCATACTGAAGATTAATACATTTCAAATACACACTTTGCACCTTGACTTGATGAGACACAGACATCTAAATCCTGTGTAAGAGTCATTGCTGACTTACCAGCATGACTCAATACAAGATCAAAACGCTTACCACAATGACAACTCATAGTCAATTAAATCACAAGGCATCATGATGACAATTTTTATTCTTTTCCTTCTCTCTCTCAAGAGCACAATAAAAGGCAGCAGTCTAAATGACACATATAGATCATTGTTTGAAGAGGATGGAAATGGTGTTTTTGCAAGAAAACCCTCTAAACAAATCTTTCTTTCTGAATACTATTGTGGTTGGGTAGACCTCACAGCACAGAGACGGGCATCCTGTGAGGCTGGGGTTCTCAGCACTTGCAGCCTGTGTTTCTAACTGGTAATGGAAAAAAAAAAAAAAAAGGAAGTAACTTTTAAGCTTTTTTTTAAAGGTCAGAGTAAACGACAGTCAGAAGAGAATAAAGGAAGCTAAGCTCGTGGTGCACAGAGTACCGACTTGGCATGACAAAGGACAGTGGTTTAACCAGCAGAAGGAATGATCTGGCAGAGTTTCCCAACCCTTGTTAACAGGGTGACACCCTGCTAACGGGGTGAGAGAGCAGAGGTTCCCTGTTTATGGAGAGTCAGTCCATCTTTGGAAGCAGGTGCAATTCCAGGTTTTGTGGTGCTTGAAGTTTATATAATTTAGAGACCCTGCTTAAGAAACAGAATATCATATCAAGCAGAAGCCTTGGAAGGGGTCCTTGTAAGGATGGGCTCTGAGACTTATGCTTCATTAGCTTCACAGGAAATCAACCTCTCCTGGAAAGGCTGATATGGAGACACACAGCCTGCAGTGACCTTTTGAAACCACCATGTGACAATAAAAGCAAAACTTACTGGAGCCAGCTCATTGCAGGTGCAGCGACACCCTCAGGCCACCAGGGACGAGCACATACAGGTGAGCCTCATGGACGGCTCTGTACGTCAGTAATGGTGGAATGGAACCAGCAAGTGAGTTTCACACTGGAAACCGCAGCCAGTGAGATCATCTAGCTTAAGACCAAGCAGAGACTCAACCAAATCCCTAAAAGGAATCCATGAGCTGGCTGCTGGTTTTGGTTATATAAGAATTATTAAATAGTGCTCTAGAGGAATAGAAGAATTTGTAGCCCTCAAAGGCAAGCACTGATTCCTTTTCTATTGACAGAAGCAGGCTTGGTAAGCCCACGTCAACTCTGCCTACCCCATCCTTCCTCAACCAGTGGATTGTGTCTGATAAGGCCTCAGGATGAAAGTCACTTGTGTTTCAACAAGGGGTGGTATTCCCCACGACACCCAGATCATTACAGCAACACTCAAAGAGAGATGACTCGGGGCCAGCTGCTCCCCAACTCCCCAGCTGCTCCCCAACAGGACACGGATCAGCCTTCACTCTCTCTCGCCCCTCTTTGCAAAGGCAAAGCTCCAAACTCTGGCCCCAGTGGCCACAGTTAGTAAAGTGCAAGCCCACAGCCAATGCATTAAGCATCTTTTACTCCACCGACTCCTCAAAGCTCCATCCCAGCACTCTTTTGGAATACGTGAGGCCACTCTATGATACTTCCCAACTCCATTCCTGCTTATTTCTGGTGAGGTCATCAGACCTACCTCTCCTGACACGTCTTATTCATAAGCCAGCCTTCACTTTAGCGATTTCACCTCTACCATCTTCCATTCCTGACCAAGATCCCATTCTCCTTTCAAATTACCTATTAAAATAAACAATGACTAGCATGTACTCAGGAATGAATGAATGAATGAACACAAGTGAAAGAGTGAGAAAGAAGGCAGGCAGGGAGGGAGAGAGGACGGGAGGAAGGAAGGAAAGAATTAACTGAATTTAACATCTGACTTAATGTTCTAAAGGTTAGGATTTCTTTGGATCAGACAAAGCTCTCTTTACATGCCTGATAATCAGCACATGAATAGAAAACTACAAAGATATTATTAATTTACAAAGTTTCTAAAACCATCTGTCCCAGGTCAGATTCTGACCCTATAGAATTCCCAAAGCTTGAAGCACAGTATTCACGTGAAGAAGTGGATCTCCAACACCTCAGCATCTTACTTTTACACTGAAGCCCTTGTCTCATTATCCCCCAGAGCAAGGAGCCACAGTGATCACAAAACGTTGGCACTTTGTAGTTGTGGATGTTGAACTTGTGCGGAATGTTGATTCCAAACCTCTGTTCAGCAATCTGTAAAAGAGGAAACAGGAGGGCAAGAGTTAAAATTCCACACCAACATCTTTTGTAAAACCTCTAACAGAAGCCCATCAAATACAAATTGTTACTATGACACCTGAGCTGGGTATATTATTTTACCTTACTCAGCCATGATTAATTACTCAGGTCTTACTAACCAGATGAAGCACATTTTCAATCAGCAAGACTAGACAGAAACATGTGGTGTGAACTAGATCATTTGCCATTTTGACAGATAGATATTAAGATTTTAATCTCCTTTTATATTCATGCTTGCTTTCTCTCTCTGCCAACCTCCTCACACCTGTATCTATTTTCTAGAACCCTTTTACTTCAGGATTAAATGGGTCTTTTATAGACTACATACTCTTGCTGTTACCACAGGGTCTTCTAGAAAGTATGTTATGAACAAAAAAGAAAAAGGAAGAGGCAGGTACCCAGAGGAAGTAGAACCAAAGAAGGAATGACTCCAAAGTGTCATTAAAGCAGCTATCTTCATCAGCCCTTCTGGCCTTTGTTGGAACACTGTCACAATCTGAGCATAAAGGTCCTGGTTTAATTTCACACATTGTCTCCAGCAAATAATTAAATCTGTGCTCTGCAATCTACATCATAATTTAAAGCACAACAACAGATCCACATATAATAAGGACTGGGTCAATTAGTACTCCTCTTAAACCTTTTCTGGTTTATTTCTCATAAAAGCTGTGGTTCATGCCTCTATTTTTACTCTTTAACACCCTGTATGTAAAGTACCACTGACTTCTAGAGCCATTCTTTCCAATGCATCTGTAAATCCCATTGTCATTATCAGCAACACTCCATTTTCAACCTCTAGAATTTAAAATGTAAACTAGCTCTGGTGGCATAGTGCCTGAGGCATTTGACTGCTAACCAGAAGGCTGAAGTTTCAAACCCACCAGCCGCTCCTTGGAAGGAAGACTGGGCAATCTACTTCAATAGAGATACCACCCTAGAAACCCAAGAAGGGGTCGCTATGAGTCAGAATCGACTCAACAGCAGTGAGTTTTGTTTGTTTGTTTGTTTTTTGGTATCCCAGCTGAATGCAACGTGACTGGCAAAAATTAGGACCAAGTGCTTATATATAGCTATACAGCCTCCCTGAAATTTCTCCAGGCTTGAGGAGGCCGATAGTTTCCTTATTTAGAAAAAGCAGGTTATAGTTAACATATTTTTTACATTCCTTTTGTCTTGTTTAACTCTCACAAAAAATTTGCTAAGAGATGTATTGATCTCATTTTTAGATTGAGGCTAAGAGAGGTTGTGGGCCTTGCCCAAACTCATAGAGCAGACAGCTAGCAGAGTCTGGATTCTGCATTCAAATCCAGGTTGTCTGGACCTCATGCATCAAAGCTCTCCCCAAGTTAGCAGAACTGATCCATATAGTTTATATCCAGGTGACCAATGAAGTAGCTAAATCACAGGGAGATCATGCTTTACAAGTGCAGAAATACAAATGCCATAATATAAAAAAGAGACAGATTTCAATTCTACAACCACCATCAGGGCCAAAGTGGGTGGGAAGAAGTGGGATGGGGAGCTGGAGGGAAGAAAGAGGGTACGAAAGCCAACTGCTATCCTCTTACCTTTGAATCCACTTTGTTCATATTGTTTTGGCAAGTACAGGCTGTAACAATTAGATGATGGCAGCGCTTATGGACAACACAGGTGCACACTAGGAAATCAAATCCAGAGATTATACATTTATCAGAGGGTCACGGTCCAGCCAGTAACAATAAACAAGGGCTGTGCCATGTCACTGTGACTAGATTTGGATGTCTGGCCCACACGGTGGCAGCCACTGCTCCCACCCTTCCTATGTTCTGTACTACCATAATAACTCAGGTCTTTGCTTATGCTCAAACTACATGGAATCAAGTCTCGAGCTTATTCCATCCTTCTGGACTCTTTTTCCTTTAATCTATCAGGGAAGCATTCCTATAGGGATTCTGATCACCGCAGCCCCACGATCTAAAATCTTTCATGGCATCTCCCTGCCCATCAATGAAGTCCAAATTTCCCACCCTGGTTTCAGATGCCCCACCCCACCCCCGGCTACTCCAAGAGTAACATCACTTTTCTTCTCCATGAGTTATTCGTTCCAATGAAAACTGGACCAAAAAGTTGTTGGTTTGAACCCACCAGCTGCTCTGTAGGAGAAAGGAAAGGCAGTCTGCTTCTGTAAACATTTACAACCCTGGAAACCTGAGGGGGCAGTCCTATAGGGACTCTCTGAGTTGGAGTTGACTCTACGGCAGTGGGTTTGGTTTGGTTAAGTCACTCTTCCCAGAACAAGCCCTGACCCTCCTCCACACATTGTCCATGCCCATCTCTAGCCTCTTTGCCTATCATCTAACTAAATCTTAAGTCATTTACAAAACCCAACTCAAAAGAGTCTTTTCTATAAAAGCACTCTACCTCTTCTTCCCTTCTAGATTAAAACAATCTCTCCCCCTAATTTCACTTCTTCCCCATGTTGCCTCCCGGTACACTCAGAGTTCCCAGCATGATGCCTGGAACAGAGTTGTTGTGTTGTTGTTATGTGCCATCAAGTCGGCCCCGACTCATAGTGACCCCTCCTTGGGTTTCCGAGGCAGTATCGCTACGGAAGTAGGATTGCCCAACCTTCCTTCCGAGGAGTGGCTGGTGGGTTTGAACCGCCAGCCTTCTGGTTAGCAGTCAAGTGCTTTTAGCCACTATGCTACCAGAGTTCCTTGGAACAGAGTAGGCATTCAAAAAATGTTTGCTGAATGACTCAAATCAATTCCTTGAATATTTAGAACTTTCTGAACAATAGCAATTTCTTTAGCTTTTCATCTAGATAACTGGCATAGTACAGAAGGAGTCCAGTGTGCCACTCAGGGATGAACATGTGCAATTAGTATAGAAAAATATTGTTGTTATGGTTAGCTGCCCTTGAGTCAGCCTCCAACTCATGGAGACCCCATGCACTAGGGAATGCAATGCTGCCTGGTGTTGCACCACTCTCCATGAGTGGTTGAGCATCCACAGGGCTCTCATTGGCTGGTTTTCAGAAGTAGATCTCCAAACCTTTCTTTTTAGTCCATTTTAGTCTGGAAGCTCTGCTGACACCTCTTCAGTGTCAGAGCAACATGCAAATGTCCACTCACAAATGGGTTGTGGCTGCGTGTGAGGTGCAGTGGCCGAGAATTACAGCCGGGTCTTCCACACGAAAGATGAGAATCCCACCACCACACTGCACTACCAATGCAATCTTCTAAGACATGTGGAGGATTATGTCCATTTAGACAGAAGACATGACACCGAATAGTACTATATCTTAAAGCAAATCTAGCTTTCAACAAGCTAAATTCTTAAAAGCACCAAGGTGAAAATGTCCAGGAGAACCATTTTATTTTTGTATGAGGGGGATTGCAAAACCATCCTTCATACAGAAAGACCTCATTTTCTGAGGCATTTGGTTTCTTCCTTTGCTAGACGGGCTGGAGGGTTTATCAATTTTATTGATCTTTTCAAAGAACCAGAGTTTGGTTTCATTGACTTTTCTCTATTGTTTTTCCATTTACAATTTCATTGATTTCTGCTCTAATTTTTATTGATGTAGTTAAAATTATTTTTAAATTTCTCATGACACTTCTTCTTTGGCTGATGTGTTATTCAGAACAATGTTGTTTAATTTCCAATTATTTGGAGGTTTTCCAGTTACATTTCTGTTACTAGTTTCTTGTTTAATTCCACTGTGGTCTGAGAAAATACTTTGTATGGTTTCTAGTCTTTTAAGTTTGTTCAGGTGTGTGTTGTGGCCCAGAACGTGGTCTGTCTTTATGAACATTCCTTATGAGCCAAGAAAAATGTGTTTTCTGCTGTTCTTGGAAGGAATTATTCCATAATGTCAATTAGATCAACTTGATTGATAGTGCTATTCAAGTCAACTGTATCTTTACTGATTTTCTATCTGTTTGATCTATCAATTCCTGAAAGAGGGAAGCTGAAGTCTCCAAGTAGAATAATGGATTTGTTTATCTCTCTTTGCAGTTCTGTTTTTGCCTGGTATATATTGATGCCCTATTGTTAGGTACATCCACATTAAAGATTGTTATGCCTTCTTGGAGAATTGGCCCCTTTATAATTATATAATGCCTCCTTTTTATCCCTGATAATTCTCCTTGCTCTGAAGTCTGCTTTGTTTGAAATTAATACAGCTACTCCAGCTTGAGTAGTCCTGGCATGGTACCTCTCTTTTTGCATGAAGGCATTTGGTTTTAAATCTCTTATAAGATGTGAGCCAAGTTGTGTCTTCATGTCTCCTAAGCAGTGCTCCTTCCTGTTCTTTTTTCCTTTTTGTTTTTCCTTCCTGCTCTTTTAACAATAGGTTATTCACTGGAATCAACCCTCCAATCTCCTGGCACTACAAGCTGAGTAAGAGAAGAGATAAAGTAACAAGTATATATCATAAAAGATGTAGTTTAAACTCAAAACTGTAATCTTGTCCATCAAGAGCCTCTACTTATCTTTATACAGACTGGTTGGAAAGAGCCCTTGTACTGTAGTGCTTAAGGCATTCAGCTGCTAAACAGATCAGCCTTTCAAACTTACCAGCTGTTCTGCAGGAGAAAGATAACAGTAGTCTGCTTCTGTACAGACTTATAGCCTTGGAAACCCTATGGGACAGTTCTTCTCTGTCTTACAGGGTCACTATGAGTTGGAATCAACTCAATTGCCGTGGGTTTGGTTTTTTTTGGACAAGATGTACCAGAGTTGAAGGCAGAGGAATGCCCTATGCTGGAGAGACCCAAGTCAAAAAGTGACGCTGATTCTGCCTTGTGAATTATTTTCTTACTTAGGGCTGGAATTGACAGCATACAGGTCAATTATTACTGTTGTATTAATTCCATAATGTATAGATATTTCTTTCTAACTTTGAGAACTCAATGGAATTGTTCATGTAAATTAAAATCAAAATTAGATCTAAGAGTATGTCTTCTCAGTTCTTCTAAGGAAAATGGTGTTTGACTTCTCCTCAAGAAGAGAAGACACGGTTTCCCTATTTACATGTAGGTTCCCACTCTATTTTACCAGCAATCCATAGAGGGTAAATCAGGAAGACGGGCATCATATGCATAAACCTCAGGATGACACTCAAGCCCACAATAACCAAAAACCCAAACTCACTACTATCAAGTCAATTCTAACACATAGCGACCCTATTGGACCGAGTAGAACTGCCCTAGAGGGTTTCCAAGGCTGTACATCTTTATAGAAGCACACTGCCTCATCTTTCTCTGGAAAAGTGGCTGGGAGGGTCAATCTGCTGGCCTTTTGGTTAATAGCTGGAGGTCTTAACCAATGCACCACCAGAGGTCCTTCAGCCAAAAAAGAGGAGGCCCAGATAAAAGACATCCAGCCCAGCCTGGTTAAAGGACCTGAATGGGTAGGGGTCTTTCACTTGTGTTCATTTTGTTTCATTCTGACTCTGCCCCAACATGAGCAAATTAGTTTTCTTTTAGAACTGTAAAAAGTAAAAAAAAATGTAATGTATAATCATTTAAAAGATCATGAACAGTGTAACCTTGAACACTTCTCCGCCTTCCCCCCTTTTTTTTGCAAAAGCAACAACAACAACAAAAAAAAAAGCAACTCGAATAATAGTTTATTCTGTAGGCATGTGTGGAGAAAGCAACATTATGCTACTTCTCATCTCTATTGACAATGAGGTGGTAAAAAAATGAAAATTTATCTTCAAGGTTCAAGGGTCCTGCCCACAAAATGGCAACAACTTTTAGTATTTTCATGTTATTGCATATAAGAAACTTTGAAGAACTGAACTTGATTAAGATCCTGATCTAGAAATAAAAATGCCTCCTTGACACTATCTAAACTATAAGTCAGATTTAACCAAAAACTAAAGAGCTATAATCATATAGAGGGGTCTCAATTGATATATAGAAACTTTATCACAATATTAATGGAATGTATCCTGTTTTCTCTTGATATCATCAATTTTTAACATAGGAACAATATTAAACATGGTTTCAAAAATGATTTCTTACCTTGACATTGATAACCCTGTTTCCCAAAGACTCCCCTGTTCAAGACAATACAGAAAAAAAGGCCATAAGTCAACTAGTTCATCAATAACTTTATTGTAATTCCAATTCTTAAAGAAAATAAATTTCATCCTCCATTCTTTTATTAAAAAAAAAAAAAACACAATTTCGGGGAAGAAACAAAAATGTGGTTTTTGAGCCCTTTATTGCTACCAGGAGACACAAAGGAAATCACCTAATGGATTAGAATGCTCCAGATAATATAATGGCAGATTACAGTGAGTCCCAGCCCGCCCACCTCTGTGGCAATCTCCTACGCATTCAATGACAATAAATTCTCATCTGTACCATAAGACTGCACTTCAGTCTGAAGTGCCATCCCACTCCCTTATTCAGTCTTCTTTCTCTCACATACACATAAGGATTTACAGATACTGAAGTCAACAGTAAAGATACACACATTGAATAAATCCACGAACCCACAATAATGCCTGACCCGGGGCACACCTCTCTTCCCTGTCATTGCCTCCACATCACCTTTAGAGTCCAAAGGAAGCAGAAGTGTTGTCAACATATGCCCCTCTCTCCCACAGCTCCCATCTCTCTCTCTCCCTAGTATTTTCTACAGGTGATGGTGGCATCATTCACATTCTCATTAACAGAGAACATATTTTACTAAGCCCTTAGGATATGCCTGGTACTGGGCTGAGTAGCCAACATATACCATCTCACCTAATCGTCAAAAAAGCCAATAAGACAGCATGCATGGCAGGCTGGTTCAGAGCACAGATTCTGAAGCTAGATGGCCTGGGTGTGACTTTGGACAAATTCTTTGAGCTATAATCTCCTCATCTATAAAATGGGGGATAAAGAGTTCTGGTGGCACAAACAAATGGTTAGGCATTCAGCTACTAACTGAAAGGTTGATGCTTCCAACCCACACAGAAGCTCTGCGAGAGAAAGACTTGGTGATCTGCTTCTGTCAAAATTACCACTAAGAAAACCTTATGGGGCAGTTTTACTCTGCCACACAGGGTTACTATGGGTCTGAATGAATTCTACAGCACCCAATACAACACAGCAAAGTGGGACTAATGATAATAGTACCTACCTACCTCAAAGGGCAGGAGCTCTGGTAGCGTAGTGCCTAAGGCGCTTGACTGCTAACCAGAAGGCTGGTGGTTCAAACCCACCAGCCACTCCTCGGAAGGAAGGTTGGACAATCTACTTCTGTAGTGATACTGCCTCGGAAACCCAGGGAGGAGTTGCTATGAGTCGGGTCCTACTCGATGGCACAATACAACTACACCTCAAAGGGTTATCATGAGGAGAGAAGGAAAAAAGAATAGAATGTACAGCTCTTAGAATAGTGATTAGCATTCAGTAGGTGCTATATAAAAGTTTGTTATATTAATAAAATAAAATCATTTCTATTTTGCAAATGAGGAAATGCTGATGGGTTACATAACTCGTCTAAGATTATACATCCAGTTCGTGATGAAATCTGATGCCAGAGTATATACTCTCAGTCATATATATTTACAAAATAAATATATCGATATTTTAAGTGTGTGTATGTACATGTGTGGGTGCATGTGTGTAAGTGTGGGTGGCTGCACGTGAGTATGTGTGCTCCACAGGGTTAATGGCTGGTTGAGTGGGAGTTACCATTTCCTTAATGGAAACAAATTAGTGAAATTATCAAATAAGTTTCCGTTAAGGATGTTAGTTGAGGTCAGATGTTGTAACCTCAAATGCCTTCAGGGGCCAGGCAGGTCACAGAAGTGAGGGAAGCAGAATGGGTGTGGCATGAAGATATACAGCAAAGAATTGTCACCCTTTATGTCAGGCAAACCACAGGGAGTGGAAACTAGAGAGTGAGACCACTGCAAAGGAGGAAGATGGTGGGAAAAAAAGAGGGAACAGATGGCAGAGCCTCTGGTTTTTCCAATAGAAAGCATAATATAATTTTGTTTCCTAAAGATTATAGATGCTATGACACATTTGCAAGTTTCATATTACCAGCCAGTTTAGGGTCTTTTGTTCAGATAAAACTCTATCCTTGATTAAAAGTGCCAGAAACAGTAACTAACCCTGGGTTCTGATGCTAAAAGATATAAAATCTAAAATAATCTCAGAATAATCACAGAAAATAAAATAAAGCATAAGTGATCCATATCCAGAAATTGCTTGGAACTGAGTGCTTCTGTTTTCATTCAATAAAATGATTAAAGTTTGCAACAAAAGCACAGATCTCCTTTCCTGCTGCAGAGACTAAACCTTGTTTTCTCCTTCTGAGATGTATGGCATGTGTATATATGTGTGCAAGGGGAAGTTTCTTTTTCTTCTTTACAAATAAATACATTTAGTGTCAACTATAATTGAAGACAAATACTACCTAAATTTATTTTACATTACAGATTTGCCACTGAGACAGACTTAAGCTTGAGTTGCGTGAAATCATCTAAAATTTCTCAACTATTAATCACCTTCAATTCCTAATAGCCAGCAGTTAGATTATAGTATAGGATCACTGAAGGCTATTAACTTTCACCTACATATCATAAGGCTGAAGACTACTGCAAATCCACCACCTGAGCTTACTTCTAACGACTAATTTCCACAACTCATCATTTGACTTGTATCTCTGTAAAGAAATACTGTTGATTTTTTCTTTTTTATTCTAGGACTGTTACCTAATTTACTGATTTTGTAGCCTCTTAGCCTCTCCTTCCAAACTGTGTTTTATGACCAGTTCATGATTCATTGGCACTTTTACCAAAATGGCTGGTACACAAAATAACATCTGGGACTTGAATCTGTAAATGGTTTAATTTTATTGTGGTGGTTATTGTTTTTGTTTTGCAATGAGGATTAAAGTTGGTGATGTTAGAACCAAAAAAAACCCAAAAATAAACTCACTGCCATCAAGTCATTTCTGACTCAGCAACCCCTTTTGGGTTTCTGAGGCTGGAAATCTTTACAGAAGTAGATTGCCCAGTCTTCTTCCTGAATAAAAATTAGATCTTAAATAATTCTTCACAACTGTCATGGACTGAATTATGTCCCCAAAAAATATGTGTCAACTTGGTGGGTCCATGATCCTCAGTGGTTTGGCAGTTACATAATGAGGTAATTTGGCAGTTATGCAGTTATTCCCCATGATGTGACATAATGTAATCAGTCGATCAGCTAAAAGGTGATTAGGGTGGTATACAACACCATTAATCAGAACATAGGCCTAATCCTATGGAGTCTCCCTGGGGTGTGACCTGCATCACCTTTTATCTTACAAGAGATATAAAAGAAGAAAGAAATGAGCAGAGAGAGAGGGACCTCCTATTACCAAGACAGAAGAGCTAAGAGAAGAGCATGTCCTTTGGACATGGGGTCCCTATGCTGGGAACCTCCTAGGCCCAGGAGAAGACTGATGCCAAGATACATGGAGATCTCCAAGCAATGCCATGCCCACAGATGTTGAAAGGGGACAAGGACCTTCCTCCAGAGATGACAGAGAGAAAGACTTCCCCCAGAGCCAGCACTCTGAATTCAGACTTCTAGCCTCCTAAACTATAAGAAAATAAATTACTTCTTAAAGCCATCCACTTGTGGTATTTCTGTTATAGCAGTACTAGATTAAAAAAAAAAAAAAAAATCGTTCTACCTTCTGAAATTACACATAGCCAGGGAAGGAAGCCAGAGAGGTTCTTACCAGATGAACTCCCTGCAGTGAGAGCAGTATGTGGGCTGCCTCAAGTATGTGGCCATAAATTTGTGTCCATTGATCTGGTGGACTCGCCTTCGCATAGCCCTCTGGCGCTTTCTGGTAAAATGTTTGAAGATTCGGTCTCTCTGGAGAGTAGCTGTATATTAAAAGAAATGAAAAAAGGGGTGATGTGTAATGAATCCAACTGATGATGAGAAAGTTGGTTAACTCAAATCCTCGACAAAGTGGCAAACCAATCTGCTCTATCAACTTTTACCCAATTCACAATACAAGTTTTTGTTTTTTTTTCCCCTAAAACATCACATCAGCAACATGTCTGTTAACCCAGAACAAGGTGAACATTCCTTTGCTAACCCTAATTGTGGTTCCTAATCTAAGGACCCTGAAAACTGTACACCATCTAAAGATCAAGTTAATTATGTTTTTTTGCATAGCTAACTCTATAAAGTTTCTCAAAAGTACACAGCGAGACTTGTAATTAGTAAAATAAAATCATTTCCTCAATTATGCTTTTAGATTAATCACAGATGGAAAGGAAACTTAAGGAATTATGCAAGAATAATTACTAATAAATTGGAAAATCCAGAAGAAATAGAAGATTTCCATGAAGATATAAATTACCAAAATTAGCTAAAGAAAAGCCACACAAGCTAAATTGAAGTTAAATATTTTTTCATGGAAGGAATTGAACTGCCTCTTAGAAAAGCTCCAGGTCCAGATGGTTTCATGGGTGAGTGATTTCAAGCCTTCAAGGAACAGACAGTTAATGTTTAAACCTGTTCCAGAACAGGAACTCTCGTGGCACAGTGCCACAAGGCATTTGACTGCTAACCAGAAGGCTGGTGGTTCAAATCCACAGTTCAAATTTTTATATATTATAATTCTAGTGCAAAAAGATATGCAATACATCCTAAAATATAGCAAAAAGAAATCAAGGGCTCTTAACTTTTTTTAAGTTTATGGACCTCTTTGAAAGTTTGGTGAAGCCTATGAACACCTTCACAAAATAAAGCTTTATAGCATAAAATAAAATATATAAAATTTCAAAGGAAATCAATTATCAAAATATATTTTTAAGGAGATAGAATTTAAATAATTTATAAAGAAGCAGGAATTTTATTCTATCAGCAGACTTAGTTACTATAATAATTTTAAAGTAGTGATAAGGGCAAACTGCATTTTATAATAAATGTACAAACTATAATATGATATGAAAAATATCTGTGATTTCTACTGTGATATCATGCATAGTACTATTACTACTATGGTTTGTTTGTGAATGGAAGAACATGATATATTTAAGTTACAAGTTTGTGAAAATAAGATGAAAAATGTTCTCCCATCAAGTTCCCAGGCCACCGGAATTCTAATTATGGATCCCAGAAAAAGAATCTCTCTGCTTACATATCAGGCTCAATCATAAGTTTTGATGTAAAGATCTTAGGTAAAATGCAGGCATCTTCATTATTGAAGTTTGTGTAGTACAAAGTGAATAGGAAAGCAAAGATCCTAAAACATGAAAATATTCACAAAGCCAAACTTAAAATATTAAAAGGTGAAGTCTATGAAGTCTATGCAGTCTATGAAAGTGATGTTTGAAAATGGCTCCATTCATACGCACAGTCAATGACAGAGTTACATAATTTAACAACAAAATTAAGTAAATTTGAGATAGAAAATGACATGATCTCTTTATGAGAGAATAATTTGACTATCTATGTATTCAGAAGCCCTTGGGAAAATTGACAATGCCTCAGACACTTGTTTAAAATATCGTCTTTAAAATTACTATGAATCTGAGAAGTAAAGTAAAAGATGGAATATTCTACTATAATAAAATTTTCTTAACAACTAATTTTTTTTTCCCAAATTAGGCCTCATAACAAAGTAAAAAAATCTGTCAATATATAATAAAGCAAAGATTTTCATAGTTTTAGTTTTTTAAAAACTCCTTTTTTAACTATTAAAGAAATTTACTATCCATTTTAAAAGATTCATCTTATATATATTATTCTAGTAGCAACTGTACTTAAATAACCAGGATTTTTTTTATACTAACCTATTATCTTAAGAAGAATAACTCACTGTGACCAAATAAGAATTCTCCCAGGAAACCAACAAAAGATTTAATATTTGAAAATCTATTGCTAATGGGTAAAAATGCATGATCATTTGAATAGATGCTGAAAAAGCTCTTGATAAAATTTAACTAGTAGTATGATAAACAAACAAAAAACCCACCAAAACTTGGAAAGGTTGACTAGAAGATTTTGTCTTTAGGATGACTAAAAATTATAATTACAGGCCAAAAACATCAAGCTGAATGGTAAAGTCAAAAAAATTGCTGTGAAAGTGAAGAACAAGACTGCCCACTATCATCACTATTATTTAATATTATTGTGAACATGCTTGCCAATGCTGTTAAAAATGAAGACAAACAAAAAGATAATACTATTGGAAACAGGAGGGAAAGATATTATTATTTAGAGTTGTTTGATAGCATGACTAGAAAATGCCCGAGATTCTAGAATTGAACTAAAAGGAGTTCAGTAAGATGCACAGTAATAGATTACTTAAAAAAAAAAAACAAAAAAAAAAAACACTCAACAGGTCTTTAATACACCAAAAGAACCAGTTAAGACTATATGGTGAGAAAAATATCCCATCCTTACAGCTATAAAAAACAAATTATCTAGGAATAATTTCTCAGGAGAACTGGAAGATTAATATGAAGAAAACTATGAAACCTAATTGAAGATAAAGATGTGAAAAATGATATTCTTTAGGAAGGCTCAAAACCAGAAAGTTGGCAAATTTTCCTAAACTAATTCCTAAATTCAACAAAATTCCAATCAATGTTCCCAAAGGATGTTTTTAACTTTAAATTTTTTTCCAACTTTATTTTATACAATGAATATTCAAAAACTATCCAAACATGTCATTCAGGGAAATTGAGGTCTAGGAGAATTCTGGTGGCGTAGTGCCTAAGGCACTGCTAACCAAAAGGCTGGCAGTTCAAACCCACCAGCCACTCCTTGGAAGGAAGATTGGGCAATCTACTTTCTTAGTGATACCGCCTCTGAAACCCAAGGAAGGGCTGGTATGAGTTGGAACCGACTTGATGGCAGTGAGTTTTTTTTTTTTTTT
>NW_006921824.1:2174852-2203503 GCF_000298275.1 Orycteropus afer afer | reverse complement strand
ATGAGAAAGAGATACTAGTTTTAATATATATGTCAATAAGAAAAAAAAAAAAAAAAACAGTCCAGGACTTCAGTAAGATGGTGGAATAGACAGACAAGCTACAAAGACCCTCTTCAACAAAGAAAAGGGAAACCAATTAACAGAGATACAGAAGATTATCCTGGAGCCCTGAGCTTTGAAAGGAAGTATACAGAAGTGAGTTAGGCATCAACTAGTGGATAAACCTGAACAAAAACAGTGAGTGGAGAGACGGAGCAGTGGACTGTCAGCTACTCTGACGGGACCAACAGCCTGAATATTTCCGAGTGGTGTTGGGACATAAGAATTGACCTAAAGATTAGCCCTGGTCGCCAAGGACCGCAGGGACGACAGTGCTGGTGGCCCATGACTAGGAAAGGAAACAGCAAGGAGGGAGATAACCTGAGCTGTGGACTTCTGGCTGTCCGGAGGGTGCAGCCATTTTGAATCTGTACGAGCAGTGGCCATTTTGGAAATGTAAGGTGACCAAGGGTGCAGCCATTTTGAATCTTTACAAAAGTGGCAGCCATTTTGGATATTTAAAGTGACCAAGGGCACAGCCATTTTGAATCTTTACAAGTAGCAGCTATTTTGGATTTTAAAGTGACAGCATTCTCATTCAGATTTTAGGGACCTAAGAATAGGCTCTGTTTGCCAAGGACGGCAACAGGAGGCTGACGATGGGAAAGGAGATAGGTGGTGAGTATATAAGTGCTGCCAACTAGCGAATCAAGGAGCAAAGCATAATACCTTGCTTACATAGATAACATACAAAGAAAACAAAAATTGTGGCAAGTCATTCCAACATACAATCACCTATTAAATATAAACACAAAAATGTCACTATGTCTCACAGACAACAGAGCATCACAGTCCACACAAAGAAGCAAAAAAAAAAAAAGTCCACACATATAAAGCAGGAGAAACAAGGGATCAGAATACACACTCAAAACACATCCCTGAGGAAGATGCAGCATTGGAACTCCCTGGTAAGGAATTCAAGAGAATTATATTTAGGTATCATCAACGAATTGAGAGAGAGATCAAGGAAAACACTGACAGAATTAAGGAAAACACAGAGAAAACCCTAGAACAATTTTGAAAGACAATACAAGAACAAAATGATAAAATAAATAAAAATTAGAAATGGTACAAAATCTACACACAGAAATTCAGAAGATTAATACTAAATTTTCCAAAACAGATAACTCATTGAACAGGCAAAGGAGTAGAACTGAATTAATGGAAGACAGAATTAGTGAGATTGAAGGCAAATACCTCAATACTTCTTTGGAAAGGGATCAATCAGAAAAAAGATCAAAACAAAATAAAGAAAGCCCAAGGTAGGAGCTCTGGTAGCATAGTGGCTAAGACACCTGATGGCTAACCAGAAGGCTGGCAGTTCAAACCCACTGGCCACTCCTCGGAGGGAAGATGGGGCAATCTACTTCCGTAGTGATATTGCCTCGGAAACCCAAGGAGGGGTCGCTATGAGTCAGGTCCAACTCGACGGCACATAACAACAACAACAACAACAAGGTTCATGTGGGATACCATCAAAAGGAATCACCTATGTGTAATTGGAATTCCAGAACAGGAAGAGACAAATAAAACCACAGAAAAAAAATGTCAAAGATTTGTTGGAAGAGAATTTCCTGGTATGATGAAAGATGAGAATATATCCATTCAAGAAGTCCAACAAATCCCAAACAAGATAGACCCCAAAAGAAAATCACCAAAACATATCACCAACAAACTCACCAAAGACAAAGAAAGAATCCTAAAAGGAGCATGGCAAAAATTAAAGGGTATGTACCCAGCAAAATTGTCCCTCAAATATGATGGTGAAATTAGGACATTTCCAGATAAGCAGAAATTAAGGGAATTTGGTAAAACCAGAACAACCTTCCAAGAGATGTTAAAGGGAGTCCTTTGGACAGAGAACCAACAGCAGCAAACAACAACTGACCATAAACACACATGATGACATAACACAGAAACCAACCCAGCTATGGAAGTATCCAAAGTAAATAAGTCTACAAGATTGTAAACAGGAAACCAGAGACATCAATTGACAAATGAGGGCAACTAAAAACCAAAAAGAGGGAAAAAAAACTGTGTTGTTACAGAACTTCTAAATGGTAGGGAAGTCAAGACAACTACAAGATAGAATGGACTATTCTAAACTTGGGAAGAAAACTATAAAATCACAGGGTAACCTCAAAGAAAAATAATAAACCTTCACATCAAAATAAAGCAGAAGACCAGCACAAATATTTAGCAAATACTAAAACAATAGCAACGAAGGAAGTGATAACACGATTCATAAACATAACAAGTTCAGCACAGAAAATTATATGGAACAAATAACACCATGAAAAAGCACATAACAAATATGACAGCAACAAATTCATACTTGTTGATAATTACATACCTGGCAAGAGGACTTATCTCTAAGATTTATAGACAACTCCAATGCCTCAGCAGCAAAGGGATTAACAATCCAATTGAAAAATGGGCAGAAGACATGAATAGACACTTCACCAAGGAGGATATGCAGGTGGCCAGCAAACACATGAACAGATGCTATGATCAATGGCCAACAGAGAGATGCAAATCAAAACAACAATTAGATGCCATCTCACCCCAGCACTGATGGCAAAGTTCAACGAGACAGAAAATAACAAATGCCGGCAGGAATGTGGAGAGATTGTGACTCTCACACACTGCTGGTGGAACTATGAAGTGATACAATCACTGTGGAAAGCAGTATGGCGATTCCTTTGAAAGCCGGAATTGGAGATACTATTTGATCCAGCAATCCCATTGTATATATCCTAAAGAGGTAAGAGTCAGGACAGGAACAGATACACATACACCCATGTTCATTGCATCACAGTACTATTTATAATAGCAAAAAAGATGGAAACAACCTACGTACTCATCAGCGGAAGAGTGGATGACCAAACTACTGTACATACACACAATGGAATGCTATGCAGCACTAAAGAATAATGTAGAGTCTACAAAACACCACATATCATGGATAAACTTGGAGGACATTATGCTGAGTGAAATAAGTCAATCACAGGACAAATACACTATTAGTTCATTGTTGTGGAGGGTCAAGGAAAGGTTTATATATGGAGGGAAACTTTCTTTGTTGGTTGCTAGGAGTGGGAGGATAGGGGAGGGAACACTGCAAAAAAACTGAAAAAAAAATGCATTGACCCATGTCACTTTAGTTCTGTGTATTTCACTGTACATAAATTATATTTCAATAAAATGCATTAAAAAAAAAAGTCCAGATAAAACTATAAATGCGAACTGCCAACCAACATGTCAAAATGTCCAATCCCATCTAAGATGGATGTGTAAGAGGTAGGAGCTAAATCATGTTTTATATGTCAGATTGACAAATATTTAAAAGGGCTGCTACAACCCCCATTTTCTTCAAGAGTGTGGTGTCCTCTGTCGTAAGAGGATAAACCAAGATGAAGCCCTTGGCTCTCGTGCTTTACGGCTGTTTGACTGTGAGCACTGGGTTACCTTGCTAAGCCTTAGTTCCCATTGATCAAGCAGGCAGTGCTTTCCTCAAGGGGTTTGCCTGGCATTGAATGAGGTAATGCATTTAAAGTGCACAGCTTGGCACAGGGTAGCATTTGACAAACATACTTATTTCATGAACAGATTTTTTTTTCTTTTTGTGGAAAAGCAATTTGATAATATCTCATCAAAGTTTTAAATGTACATTTTCTTTGATGCAGCAATTCAACTTCTGGATTTGTTTTCTATAAAAATACCAGTAAGCAAGAATACATACAATCTAGATATCAATTGATGTGCTTTTTCTAAATATCTTGTTGTTGTTGTTATATGCCGTCGAGTCAAACCCGACTCATAGTGACTCCTCCTTGGGTTTCTGAGGCAGTATCACTATGGAAGTAGGATTGCCCAACCTTCCTTCTGAGGAGTGGCTGGTGGGTTTGAACCGCCAGCCATCTGGTTAGCAGGCAAGTGTCTTAGCCACTTATAACTGGCACACAATAAACTATCTTGAAGTGTGCACAATTTGATAAATGTATACACCATGACCTCATCACTACAATCAAGATAGTGAACAACTCCATCACTCTACACTTTCCTTCTGCCCCTCTGTAATCCCTTCACACCCCTTTCTGCTGCTCCTTCATTGATTTGCTTGCTGTCCTTATAAATTAGATTAATCTTCTAGAGTTGTATATAAATGGCATCCTACTGCAGAGGGTCTTTCTATGGCTTCTTTCACTCGATGTAATTAGTTTGAGATTTATCTGTTGTTGTGTGTATCAGG
Source organism: Orycteropus afer afer (assembly GCF_000298275.1). Classification (NCBI taxonomy): domain Eukaryota; kingdom Metazoa; phylum Chordata; class Mammalia; order Tubulidentata; family Orycteropodidae; genus Orycteropus; species Orycteropus afer. The sequence goes on along the minus strand of NW_006921824.1, from coordinate 2,199,152 downwards.
AGTTCATTCCTTTACAATGCTAAGTGGTATTTCATTGTACGGATGCACCACAATGTGTTTATCCATTCACCTGTTGATGGACATTTATTTTCAGTTTTTTGGCTATTACACATAAAACTGGAATGAATGATGCATTTTTTAAAAATAGTTTTAAAAAGAGGTGGGGAGGGAGAAGGGTCTACATAAGAAATCCAAGGGTATGAAATACAGAAATAAAATGAATTTGGCTAAGACACTAATGCCTTGAGAGGCTGTCTAGCATAGTTAAAATTGTAGCGTCTTCAGGTTTAGTTTGTTTGCTAACTGAAGATTAATCTTTTGCAAGCAGCATCATTACTTCAGTTCCCAGGCTCCCTGTCTGTCTAAAGAAGATAAAATATACCTTCCCGTCCTCATCCCTATGGAGATATTGTCATCATCAATATACCTGGGAAGTTCTTAACAGTTTCTTGGATCAAGGTCACATAAGAACAGAAGCCACTATTACTATAGTCCTCTCTCCAACAATACTTCCAAAAGTCATTTACCAAAATCCGAACTCATTCTCGTTGAGTCAGATTCGACTCATAGCAACACCTTCTTGGGTTTTCGAGGCAGTATCACTATGGAGGTAGGTTACCCAATCTTCCTTCTGAGGAGTGGATGGTGGGTTTGAACCACAAGCCTTCTGGTTAGCAGTCAAATGCCTTAGGCAGTAAGCCACTAGAGCTCTTAAAAGCCATTTAGTAACCACAAAACAAATAGATTTTAATGTTACTTTGTTGGGAGCTAAAATTTAGCCTAATGTTATCACCAGCCTAAGACCCAGTTCAAAGTTGGCCAAAGCAAATGTTGTATTAAATTACTAAACATTTATCACAACTAGGTACAAATTAAATTCTCCCTGGGGTCTAATTACCAAGAACTTACTTATTTAGTCCCTTAATACTACGAAGATTGGATAAAAGGTCACCTTACTTGCATTTTAATATTCATGAACTGATTCCTATTTTTCCCCCAACAGCTATTGCCAAAAGCAATAACATGGACCTATGAATTTTCCAGAGAGCTCCTTATAACCAGAAACGTAAGAAGAAACTGCTTATAGCTGTCCGCTCCCTGCACACTTTGATGTCTTTGCTGCTGCCATCCGTCTTCCTGTAATGTCTTTCCCCTCTTTTATTTTTCCAGCGTTATTTTAGATTTATCCTTCTTGCCTCAAGGTCTAAGTACTGGTTGCGAGTGAGGAGATTCCAATTCATGGCATTCCCAAGTGGGCCAAAGCAGGACTGTGCTCCACAGGGTTCTTAGTGGAAGAATCTCACCAGGACTTTCTTCCAAAGTGCTTCTGGCTGGACTCAAACTGCCAACATTTTGGTTAGCAGCCCAGTGTGTTAACCACTTACACCAACCCGGGGCCTAAGCAGCATCCTCTAAATCTTGACACGATGATATCGTCGTTTTCCCTGCTCCCACAGCATCCTGGGAATTCACCTCAATCTCTTCCCTAATTCCATTACAATGGGGGCCACTTCTCCTTCCCTTCTAAATGCCAAGTGCCTCACACATACCTTGTCTATGGTCAAGAAAAAAAAACAAAACAACTCACTGCCATTGAGTTGGATCTGACTCATGGGCTCTATCTGAACTTCACATTTCTGTTTTTTGTATCCTTTATCACATATGCTTCTTTTTACTTAAAAAGTCAATATACACATACAGGGGAATTTGCAAGAAATTTGATAATTGAAGAAAACTTGAGGTTCCTGTGGCGTTAAATGGCTTTCACTGTCACCAATCCCTTGACTGATGCGACAAGCAGGGAGAAAGAGCTCCAAGATTATGCTACATTCCTGTGAGCACAGACTTGAACGCCTCCTTACGACAGAGTACTGAGTGGGACCTTCTGCACCATGCGTGGTCTCCTGTTTACTTAGGACTGAGTTAAAAGGATTAAAAAGACTATTGAATCCTGGTGCACTTTCACCAAACCCAGGATTTGAGAAATCTTTCAGATCACATTTTAGTTGAACACGTCAGGCAACCCTAACAGGCTCTGCAGCCAAAACTTGCATCACAACTTCTGTTTTGCTCCTGAGGTGCCCCTCGCCTCCAAGTCAAGAGGAAGCCAACTCCAGACTTCACGGGCAGGCCCTCCCAGATCCCTGAGCTGTCTCACCCTCACCAGCAGTCAGTTTTGACAAGCTATCCATTGACAGGGTGGAGAGTAATTATGTCACACACAATGAAGATGAACTATTTTGAGATAAAATTCTGTTTCATAAAACCTGATTAGTCATCCCACACATTCGAGTTCTTTAGAATTCACACATGACTAGGAGTCACCAAACAACCATAGAGTAAGTTTTCATTACAAAAAGTTGTTCAGGACTCACACTTGAGTTGATAATGTGAGGCTACTGTGATCATTTGGTGGGGAGGGCAAGGAGTGTTTTTGAAGGCTGTAAAATACCTTTATAAACTCTACCTCAAAAATAGAATAAATACTTCATCCTCTTCAGTCTTCTGCTCTACCTATTTGAATTTAAAGTTTTATATTCCAGCAGCAGAAATCAGAAATGTTCACATCAGCCAAAAGCATGGATGTTAGCTCCTAATTTTAAAATAAGTGTAAGACAATTAAATCACAGTAATAAAATTTATGGCCTGTCATCTTTTCATTTCCAGGATTACTGATATAAATGCATAAGGAAGAGACAGATTCCATGTGATATATGGTTTAACTTTAAGCTAAACTTGTTGTTGTTGCTATGTGCCATCGAGTTGTCTCCGACTCATAGCAACCTTATGTACAACAGAACGAAACACTTCCCAGTCCTGTGCCTGCCTCACTAGCCCTACTATACCTGAGCCCATCACTGCAGGCACCGTGTCTATCCATCTCATTGAGGCTTTACCCCTCTTTTGTTGACCCTCCACTTTACCAAACATGACATCCTTCTCCAGAGAATGGTCCCTTCTGACAACATGACCAAAGTAGGTGAGATGAAGTCTGGCCATTCTTGCTTCCAAGGAGCATTCTAGCTGCACTTCTTCCAGAACAGATTTGTTAGTCCTTTTAGCAGTCTACTGTACTTTCAGCATTCTTTGCCAAAAGCTAAACTTAGCCACTATTAAAGGCTGCCTATAAGGAGCTGCCTATATAGGAGCTCTGGTAGCATAGTACCTAAGGCACCTGACTGCTAACCAGAAGGATGGTGGTTCAAACCCACCAACCACTCCTCGGAAGGAAGGTTGGGCAATCTACTTCCATAGTGATACCACCTCAGAAACCCAAGGAGGGATCGCTATGAGTCGGGTCTGACTTGGCGGCACATAATAACAACATAAGGAGCCCTTCTGAGGAGGTTCTATGGAGTTATCTACAATGGGAAGGAGAATGTGGTGATTGAGGGTCCAGGCGTGATTCCTGTTTCTCCCCCTATATTTGCCAGGTGACCTTGGGCAAACTGTTTAGCCTACAATGCCTCAATTTTCTCATCTACAGAACATGAAGAGTAAGAATAACTATCTCGAAGGGTTGTTTTGAGGACTCAGTAGGTGTAACATAATTGTTGTTATGTTGTTATGTGCCATCGAGTCAGCCCTGACTCATAGCGACCCCTCCTTGGATTACCAAGGCAGTATCACTACGGAAGTAGATTGCCCAGTCTTTCTTCTGAGGAGTGGCTGGTGGGTCTGAACCGCCAGCCTTCTGGTTAGCAGTCAAGTGCCTTAGGCACTATGCTACCAGAGCTCCTATCGTAACATAATTAGAAAAGTACCTGGCAGGTAGCACAGCTACCATAATTGTTAAAATTCTTCCTTCAAATTACCACAGAAATCTAGGAATAGAAAGGATTTTTCTAAATTTTATTGTTTGTTGTTGAGAATAAACACCATGCTCAGGGCAGGCATTTTTTACTAGTTAGGCTAAACTATTATTTGATTTTAAGAAAACTTCAGGGGATATTTTTGGTTTAAGGTTTAAACATTATTGCAGGGCAATAGTTTCACAGGTTCATCTACCCTCCATGGCTCCAAAAAGTATGGAGTCCATGAGAACTTAAAATTCTGTTCTGCATTTCTCCTCTTTTGATCAGAATTCTTCTATGAAGTCAATGTTCAAAATGTTCAGTAATGGTAGCCAGGTACCATCCAGTTCCTCTGGTCTCCTGGCAAAGGAGGCAGTTGTTCATAGAGGCAATCAGTCACACATTCTATACTCTCTTCTTATTCCTCACTCTCCTCCTTCCACAGAGTGGCTCCAAGTGAATAGAGACCAATTGTTGTGCCTTGGATGGCCACTTACAAGCTTTTAAGCACCCCCCACCCCCAAAAAAAGACCCCAGGCACTATAAAGCTTTATGTATACGTTAGAATCACCTGGGGATCTTGTTAAAATATAGATTGATTCAACATAACTGGGGTAGAAATGCAAATTCTTCAGCAGGGGGTCAAACCGGAATGACCCTGTAAGAACAGAAGCACTAAATATGTTCTTAGGCCAATTAACGGAAGCTCTGGTAGCATAGTGCCTAAGGCACTTGACTGCTAACCAGAAGGCTGGCGGTTGAAACCCACCAGCCACTCGTCGGAAGGAAGGTTGGGCATTCCTACTTCCGTAGTGATACTGCCTCGGAAACCCAAGGAGGGGTCACTATGAGTCAGGGCCAACTCAATGGCAAATAACAACAACAACAACAATGATAGTTCTATTTTTAGTTCTTTAAGAAAGTGCCATAGGGATTTCTCAATCACTTTGTTGTCTAGAAGAGAAAATCAATACCTAGGGAAGGTGAATGACTTCCCCCAAGTTCACTGGGTAGGTAGAGCCAGAACTAAAATTAGAATCCTCCACCCTTGACTTCATCTTAGGGCTCTATGCCCTGTACCCTTTATTGACATTGGATCTGGACATAATAAATTTTCTAGTGAGGAAACAGAAACTAACAGTAAGGTTAAGTGAGGTCAAGCAGCCAATGACAGAAGTTGGGACATCAGACTCTGTTTGCTACTATTGAACTAATAAGTAATACTATCAAATGTCTTTTTCTTCTTCCTGAGATAGCTGTTTTTATCATATGGGTAGGTGAGAGGGTACAACCATGAGAAAAACAAATAGGAAAATTTTAGACTTAACCAAAAATTACTAGTCACGAACAAACCAAAAATTATTATGTTGTTTATGTCTCCAAAATATATCCTGAAAGGCAACAAGATAAAGTAGTGAGAGAATTTTGGTTAGCATCATCAAAAAGAGACTAAGCAACCTTCTAGTCACAGAACTGTTTGCATAAAGAACAAAGCATAAAAATGTGAACATAATGGATCCCTCTCCAAGACAATAATGATATAAACAGAGAAAGATTAGGATATGCATTCAGCAAACAAGGAAATTAAATCAATCTTCACAACTAGTACATACCACCAGTGAGTGAGAGCATTCAGTGGGTGTTGAGCAAAGAGGGACTCACAGGGGTTGAATGTCCAGTCCTCTGATTAGTTAAGGAAGAGCTCACAAATAGGCTGAGATTAGCAGTTGTTGGGAAGGAAGAAGGAAAACTTGGTGAACCAGGTTAGGGAGAGGGCTCTGGAAATTTGTGCCAGTACCAGTGACAAAGGCTGGCTTTGGTTTGGTATTTTAAAACTACAAGCAAAAGCCCCCAAAATAGCACTGACTAGTACAGAATCTTTTCTGGTTTTTGAAGAGAGCTTAGCTATATGACTCACAGTTATTTCCAAATTCAGATATACTGATGAAACTCAAGGCACTATGAGATCTGATGCTACAGGAGATACACAGGTGTTTCTCAAGGATTCAGCTCCCTCTGCAAAAGCTCTGCCTACACACATACCTACGACAATGCAAACTATTGTGGATGAATAGCATCTGCAAAAGGATGATAAGAAAATCATATTACTAGGCTGCCTTGAGTAGGATTTTTGAGGTGATTCATGACACCTAAGAGAGCTAAGCCCATCTTTACCCATCACTCCAGCCCCTCTGCCACCAGGAAGGTGATCAGAACAGAGCTCCTGAAGAGTGGTCATCTGAAATGGCACCAAAGTCCCATCAGGAGCAATGGGAAAATCTTCCCACCCCATTTTCACAAAGAGAGCCCTTACCTCCCATCTTCCTTTCATTGTCTTCTTACTGTCTTCATCTCTGGCACCAGTGAGTACTGACAAATCCTCTCCACCTCAGTCCCTGAGGAAAGGGACCTTGGCTCCAACACCACCACCCAGCTCCTCTACTCTACACTTTCTCCTCCTTAATCTCCTTCACTGACTTTTCCCTTCCGCCCAACCTTTAAACGTGTGCATCCCAAGGTTGCTTTAATAGCATGCTCCTGGTCTTTCTGGACATTCATTCACCTCATCTGTTCTCTTGACTTCTAACAATTGCCTTTATATCAAGGATCCCCAAATCTACAGCTGTAGCTCTCTTTGCAGGTTTCTCTTTGAGTAGCAAACTTATTTCTAAATGGCTTCCCAGTATCTCTCCAAAATGTCCCCAGATTACCTAAAACTTTACACTTGTAGAATCAAACTTATTTTCTCTACCTATTCAACCCACTCTTCCTCCTAGATGAGATACTACTATGCTTGCAGTCATCCAGGTTAACCCTTAGAGATGTTCAGATCCTTCATCCCCTATAACCAATCAATCATTAAGTGCTACTAAACCTATTGCATCCTGACTAGATTTCTCCTTTCCATCCTGATAGGCTACAGTTCATGTCTCCTTCATCTTCTCATCTGGACTATGTAATAATATCCTAACTAATCTCACAGCATAAGTTTTCTCCCCTCTGCAATTCACTCTTTATTCATCCAGCTATCCTTATGAAATATGGATTGAGACTCGCCACACTCTGTAGTGAGATGACTCTCTTGCTACAATCTACATGAATCTCCTGTATGAAAGTTGCTGATGTGACTGTCCTACTTGGACTACAGTAGGGTAATAACACATAACAACAACAATAAGGTAATAAAGGGTGTATTTTCCCTAAAGGAGAAAGGAGTCCTTGGGTAGTGCAAACAATTAAGGCATTCAGCTACTTAATCATAAGATTCAAGTTCATTCAAAGGCATCTCATAAGGAAGGCCTGGTGATCTCCTTCTGAAAAATCAGTCATTGAAGACTCTAATACACACAGGGTTGCTAGGAGAAGCGGTTGAATCAACAGCAACTGGAGGGGGGTTCACTAAAAGATATTCTTCCATTGTGTAATATCTGAAAGAAAATTACATCCCCAAATAACAGAATAAATACCAATAGGGGTCTTAGTCATGTGGAGAGACTAGTCTTTCCCCCTGGTTCTCACTCTCTGGGGTCTGGACTTGAGTCATTTAGACATACTTAACCATGTACTCTAACCTAACATCATCCATGAAGAAAGGAAAATGTCATTAAAAAGATAGGAAAGAAGAAAAGACCAAAATGGATGTCAGAAGGAACTCTGAAACTTGCCCTTGAATGATGAGTAGCTAAAGTAAATGGAAGAAATGACAAGATAAAAGAGCTGAACAAAAGATTTCAAAGAGCAGCTTAAAAAGACAAATAATTGCATTATTTTAATGAAATGTGCAAAGATCTGGAGTTAGAAAACCAAAATGGAAGAATATGCTCAGCATTTCTCAAGCTGAAAGAACTGAAGAAAAAAATTCAAGCCTTGAGTTGTAATATTGAAAGATTTTGCGGGCAAAATATTGAATGATGTAGGAAACATCAAAATAAAATGGAAGGAATACACAGAGTCACCATACCAAAAAGAACTGGTTGATGTTCATCCTTTTCAGGAGATGACATATGATCAAGAACCAATGATACGGAAGGAAGAAGTCAAAGCTTCACTGAAGGAACTGGTGAAGAACAAGGCTCCAGGAATTGACAGAATACCCACTGAAATGTTTCAACAAATGGATGCCGTGCTGGTGGCACTCACTCGTCTGTGCCAAGAAATTAGGAAGACAGCTACCTGGCCAAATGGCTGCAAGAAATCCATGTGTGTACCCATTCCAAAGAAAGGTGATTCCACAGAATGTGGAAATTATCAAACAATATCATTAATATTGCACAGAAAGAAAATCTTGCTGAAGATAATTAAAAAACGGTTGCAGCAATATATTGACAGAGAACTTCCAGAAATGCAAGCTGGATTCAGGAGAGGACGTGGAACGAGGGATAACACTGCTGATGTCAGATGGATCTTGGCTCAAAGCCAAGAATACCAGAAAGATGTCGACTTGTGTTTCATTGACTATGCAAAGGCATTTGATTGTGTGGATCACAACACATCATGGATAACATTGAGAAGCATGGGAATTCCAGAACACTTAATTATGCTCATGAGGAATCTATACATAGACCAGGAGGCTGTCGTTCAAACAGAACAAGGGTATACTGCATGGTTTAAAGTCAGAAAGGGAGTGTGCCAGGGTTCCATCCTTTCACCACCCTTATTCAATGTGTATACTGAGGAAATAATCTGAGAACTGGACTATATGAAGAAGAGCATGGCATCAGGATTGGAGGAAGACTCATTAACAGCCTGCAATATGTAGATGACACAACTTTGCCTGCTGAAAGTGAGGATGACTTGAAGCACTTACTGATGAAGATTTAAGACTACAATCTGCAGTATGGATTACATCACAGTGTAAAGAAAATGAAAATCCTCACAACTGGACCAATAAGTAGCATTACAATAAATGGAGAAAAGATTGAAGTTGTCAAAGATTTCATATTACTGGGTTCCATAATCAAGACCAATGGAAGGAGCAGTCAAGACTGCAGATGACATACTGCACTGGGCAAATCTGCTGCAAAGGACCTGTTTAAAGTGCTGAAGAGCAAAGATGTCTCTTTAGAGATTAAGGTGTGCCTAACCCAAGCATGGTATTTTCAATCACCTGGTATGCATGTGAGAGCTGGAAAGTAAGTAAGGAAGACTGAAGAAGAGTTGATTCTTTTGAGTTGTGGTGTTGACGCAGAATACTCAATGTACCATGGACTGCCAAAACAGCTAACAAATCTATCCTGGATGAAGTGCAGCCAGAATGCTCCTTGGAAGCGAGAATGGGCAGACTTTGTCTGACCTACTTTGGTCATGTTGTCAGAAGGGATCATTCCCCCTAGAGAAGGATATCATGCTTGGTAAAGTGGAAGGTCAATGAAAAAAGGGGAAGGCCCTCAACAAGTTGGAATGACACAGTGGCTACAATGTTGGGTTCAGGTATAGCAAGGATTGTGAGGCTGGCACAAGACCGGGAAGTTTTCATTCTATTGTACCTGGGGTCGCTACGAGTCTGAGCTGACTTGATGGCACCTCATAATGACAACTACCACGCACTCTGGTGGTGTAGTGGATAAGGCATTTGGCTGCTAACCAGAAGGTCAACAGTTGAAACCCACCAGTTGCTCTGCAGAAGGAAGATGGGGGCATCTACTTCTATAAAGATTTACAGCTTTGGAAGCCCACTGGGGGTCGCTATGAGTCAGAATCAATTCAATAGCAGTGGGTTTGGTGTTTTGTTTTTTTTAAAAACCATGCACTCCAGGAAAGCAGAGTCTGCAAGGCTCTAAATAGGCAGGCACAGGTAGATTGAGAGACAGCCCTGTAGTGATGGCACACTGAAAATGTGTCAACCATCCCTTGTAAGAGAGACCATCTTATGCATATTACTCTGTACATTTCAATTTTTTGTCATTAGGCTGGTTTACAGTATCCAACCAGACCTGAGCTCTGCTTCAGAGAGTTAATTAAAGAGAAGTAGCATACACACACCCCAAAAAGGTTATCATGATAGATAGTGAGTCATGGCAATAAGTGAGAATTCCCAGAGGAAGGTCAATCTTGGGGCAAAAGACCTGAGGCTACAACTCTAGCCACCTCTCCCAGGTGGTGTGTCTCCATGTTGGCAACCTTGGAGGACCAGTTTTCCTTTTATTAAAAAGACAGCAGATCTTCTTCTACTCTTCTCCTAATCTGTTCAATAGACCAATGCCAACCTACCTCACAGCATTCATCAGCCATCGCCTCTTCCCCCTTCCATCCTGCCACATGACTAAATGCTTTGGTGTGCTATTAAATCAGCTTGCACATGTATGCCTCTGTGTCCACTTGTTTATTGCCTTCTGCCTCCTGTCTTGCTTGGAAAAAAATCCATTTACCCTTCAAGATTGCTCCAATGGCATGTCTTCTGAGAAGCCAGCCCTGATCAGAACCCAGCTTCCCTGCTCCTCACTTCTCTCACAGCACTTGATTTACACTTTTATCACAGCCAACAGTGCAAAGCACTACTGGTGTACATGTCAGATTTTCCTTGGTCATATCATAAGCCCTTTGAGGACAAAGAATTAAATGATTTATTTCTCTTAGCTAGACATATCTAGCACCATGCTTGAACATAGAAAGCAATAAAAGCTGTTTAATTCATAAACCCATGTCCCAACTCTGATCCCTCTCCCCCTTGTACTGTGTCCAGATAGTGTTCTTATTAAATTCTACCTTAGCAATAGTTGATCACAGGCCCAAGATTTCTAGCCATGACTTCTGCCCTGCAGACCACAGGCATTTAAATGCCTGCCTGAGGTGCTGATGGGCCTCAGGGAGGCTGACTCCAGCTGCTGAACTTACTTTCCACTGTCAGGATTGTCACAGAGGGCAACATAACTACAAGTCTAAAGAGTTCTAGAAGCTGTATATATAAACACATTGCCACAGTCCCTGCAGCAAAGCTCTCACTAACCTTTATAGTAAAGTTGTAGGGATCCTGTTCACCATATATCCAGTAATAACCCTGCATGAAGCTCTTGGTAATAATAAAAAGAAAACATGTCTCTAGTTAAAACACTGATGTTCCTAAGACTAAAATATTGTCTGAAGTCATTCATCATATTTCTTCTTCTTTTTTTTTTTTTTTTGCTGCAAGTATGCTCCAAGACAAATTTATGGATCAACCAATAGCAGTTTAGGACCTTACACAGGCTGGAAACAAAGAAGAATCATCAGGAGTTGGAAAATATGGCCTTGGTGAAGAAATTATGCCAGAAATCGCATGATAGAATTTTGCAAGATCAACAACTTATTCATTGCAAATATTTTTTTTTTCAACAACATAAACGACAGCTATAAATGTGGACCTCACGAGATGGAATACACAAGAATCAAATCAACTACATCTGTGGAAAGAGGCAATGGAGAAGCTCAGTATCTTCGTGAAAACAAGACCAAGAGCTGACTGTGCAACAGACCATCAATTGCTCCTAAGCAAGTTCAAGTTGAAGCTGAAGAAAATTTTAAAAAGTCCACAGAAGCCAAAATATGACCTTGAGTATTTCCCAGCTGAATTTTCAGATCACCTGAAGAAAAGATTTGACACACTGAACACAAATGACAGAAAACCAGATGAATTGTTGGATGACACTGAGAACATCGTACATGAAGAAAGCAAAAGGTTATTAAAAAGAAAGGCGAGGAAGAAAAGACCAAATGGATGTCAGAAGAAACTCTGAAATTTGCTGTTGAATGGAGAAGAGCAAAAGTGGATGGAGGAAATGACAAAATAAAAGAGCTGAACAGAAGACTTCAAAGGGCAGCTCAAGAAGACAAAGTACAGTATTATAATGAAATGTGCAAAGACAAAGAGTTAGAAAACCAAAAGGGAAAAACACTCTTGGCATTTCTCAAGCTGAAAGAACTGAAGAAAAAATTCAAGCCTCCAGTTGCAATAATGAATAATTCTAAGGGCAAAATACTGAATGATATAGGAAGCATCAAAAGAATATGGAAGGAATATACAGAGTCACTGTATCAAAAAGAATTGGTCAATGTTCAACTTTTTCAGGAGGTAGCAGATGATGAAGAACTAATGGTATTGAAGGAAGAAGTCCAAGCTACACTGAAGGAATTAACGAAAAACAAAGCTCCAAGAACTGATGAAATACCCACTGAAATGCTTCAACAAACAGATGCAGCACAGGAGGTGCATTTACTTGTTTACGCCAAGAAATTTGGAAGGCAGCTACCTGGCCAACTGATTGGAAGAGATCAATATTTGTGCCCATTCCGAAGAAAGGTGATCCCACAGAATGTGGAAATTATTGAACAATATCATTAATATCACATGCAAGTAGAAATTTGCTGAAGATTAAAAAATGGTTGCAGCAGTATATTGACAGGAAACTTCCAGAAATTCAACCTGGGCTCAGAAGAGGCAGTGGAATGAGGGAATCATTGTTGATGTCAGATGGATCTTGGCTGAAAGCAAAGAACACCAGAAAGATGTCTACCTGTGTTTTATTGACTACGCAAAGGCATCTGACTGTGTGAGAAAGATGTCTACCTGTGTTTTATTGACTATGCGAAGGCATCTGTGTGGATCATAACAAATTATGGGTAATATTGTGAAGAATAGGAATTCCAGAACACTTAATTGTGTTCATGATGAATCTGTACATGAACCAAGAGGTTGTTGTTCAAAGAGAACAAGGGAACACCTGGTTTAAAGTCATGAAGGTTGTGTCAGGGTTGTATCCTTTCACCATACTTATTCAATCTGTAAGCTAAGAAAACAAATCCAAGAAGCTAGATTATACACACACACACACATATATCACACACATATATACACATACACTATATATATATATATATATGGGAGATCTGGTAGCATGCTAACCAGAAGACTGGCGGTTCAAACCCACCAGCCACTCCTCAGGAGGAAGGTTGGGCAATCTACTTCCATAGTGATACTGCCTCGGAAACCCAAGGAGGGGTCGCTATGAGTCGGGGTCCGACTCGACGGCACATAACAACAACAAATATATATATATACTATAAAGAAGAACATGGCATCAGGATTGGCAGAAGACTCATTTACAACTTGTGATATACAGATGACACAACCTTGCTCGTTGAAAGTAAAGATAACTTGAAGCACTTATTGATGAAGATCAAAGACTACAATCTTCAGCATGGACTATACCTCAACACGAAGAAAATTAAAATCCTCATAATCAGACCAATAAACAACATCATGATAATTAAGATGGAGGTCATCAGGGATTTCATTTTACTTGGATCCACAATCATCACCCATGGAAGCAGCAGTCTAGAGTTGAACTGCACTGGGCAAATGTGATGCAAAAGACCTCTTTAAAGTGTTCAGAAGCAAAGATGTCACTTTGAAGACTGAAAGTGTGCCTAACCTAAGCCATAGTATTTTCAATTGCCTCATATGCATGTGAAAGCTGGACAATGAATAAGGAAGACCTAAGAAGAGCTGAAACCTTTGAACTGTGGTGTTGGTGAAGAATACAGAAAATATCAATGACTGCCAGAAGAATAAACAAATCTGTCCTCGAAGAAGTGCAAGTGAACTGCTTCCTGAAAGCGAGAATGGCCAGACTTCATCTCACCTACTTTGGTCATTTTGTCAGAAGGGACCAGTCCCTGGAGAAGGGTAACATGCTTGCTAAAATAGAAGGATGGCAAAAAGGGGAAGACCTTCAGTGAGATGGATCCACACAGTGGCTGTGACAATGTGCTCAAGTACAGCCAGGATTGTGAGGATGGCATAGGATAGGGCAGTGTTTCCTGAGGTTGTACACAGGGTTGCTGTGAGTTGGAGCTGAGTAGTGGCACCTAACAACTATTTGCTTATCCTCGCTCTAGTCTCCCTGTCTACACCTGCCTTCATTTGGACTCTCTTAGGAGCAGACTTTGAGACAAGGGTCTAAGTGCAAGTGGTTTGAGAACTAATCCATGGAGGTATCAGGGGAGAGAGACAGTGAAGGAATGAAAACCTTGAAAGAGGGTGGTACTAAGCAGGTTACCATCATGGGCAACTGAGATTCAACCTCTTCAGGGATCACAAAGAACTGGCAGAACACCCTTGTGGGCAGAAGAAACAGGCATGTATCCTCCAGCTCCCATTTATCATGGGTCAAAAGCTATGGTGCTGAGGGTGAGGGTGGGCATTAATCTCCCAGCACTTCCAGCCCCGCTTTGTGAACCAAGAGAATGTGGGGGAAGCACCCACAGAATCTGCTAGTGCTGCTGATTTATACTTTTGTTCTGACTTCTTATTTATATTTTACTGCCACACACACATTTTTTTTTCCCCCTGTAAACTGCTTCTGAACTCTTTGTGGAATGAGATCACATTTAAATGAAAATTTTTATAATAATCTTCAATTCTCTGTACTTACTCTTTCCTGTACACATAATTTAACAACAGAAATTCCTGCCTAGCCCCTGTTATCCATTGCAAAAATCCTAGTTTCCTCCTGTAAAAATGCTAAGAATTCCTACTCTGTTGCTATGATTCTACGAATACTTTATTTTCCCATGAATTCCATCCACAGACTTCAAGAGCCACTTCCTCATTCTTTATTTTTTTAAATGAAAATTAAGCATCCTTCAGTGGATCAACACCTCTTCCTCTGCACTCCCCCCACCGCCATTTGGACTCTCTTAGGAACAGACTTTGAGACAAGGGTCTAAGTGCAAGTGGTTTGAGAACACCCAGTCAGGACCCTTGAGTAAATACCTCAATCATTGGGAGTCTTTGATACCACCTCAATACTTAGGACAAGTATCTGTCCCATGGAGTTTGGGTCAGATCATTTGGGGCTATATTTGCCATCAGTACTCTCACTGTCATCTTCACTATATGAAAAATATGTTAAGATGGCATTATCCTCACCTCCCGAGATTAGGAAAAGTTAGATTTGGTGTCTTGATATAATATAGTTTAAAATGTAAGCATTTTCCAATTACTAGGAAATTTTTCATTTATCCTTCATTACCAAATGTAAATGCCCCACTCATTTATCCTCTGTCTTCCTGATAAACTTCTGAACTGACCACAGAGGACAGGAAGCCATGACATAGTTTCAGCTATCAGAGCAGAGGTGACATTTAAAACCTTTTTTTTGCTTTTTTGTTGTTGTTCATAAAAACAAGACATGCTCACTGCTCACTCTGGAAAAGGCAAATGATGCAGAAAACTAAGAAAAAAGTTTCCTTTTTAAAATCACCTTTAGCCTTCCTGCACAAATAATCACTGTTAATATTTTGGTGAAAATGCCAAATACATACACTACAAAAATACAATCTTACGTGTTGTTGTCGTTGTTATGTGTAGTCTTACATAAATGGAATCATACTCCATGTACTGTTTTGCCAAGTGCTCTTCACTCAAAACATCTTCATATGTTTCTAAAAGTTGTTTCTGCTCTTACAGCAACAAACACTAAAGTTACATTTCATCATAAGATTTTATAAAACGAACATACGTTGTTAATAATTCAAAGGTAAGCCAATAGTGTTAGCATATCATCACTGTAGGTTGACATCTCTGCTTTTCTCAGGACAGGCGTTCCCTTAAGCTTGGGGACTGCTCTCTCCACCACCACCCCAGCCCCCAAGCTCAGGTTGGTTTTCCTTCCTTGCAAAATAAGATTCTTATACAAACAACTTGTCCAACCAAAATCTTTCTCAGATAAACATATGTTTCCTGTTCATAACTAAAGAATCCTGTCCTTTAGTTTGGCTTATTCTATTTCCTCCCCCCCCCCTTTTTTTTCTTTTCCTTCCCTTTCCACTAGTCAATTCCTAAGGTCCCTTCTAAGCTCTCAAATTCTGAATTTATAATTTTTTTAATCACAAAGGATGTCAGCCATGAGAAATGTCATGCCTGATCATTTCTTTCTCCAACTGCAAGACTGTCTTGAAAGCAATGCTGTCTGTCTCCTCACTGCTGATTCAACACTATTCCAAAACAGCTGCACTGCTGCTAACTGGAAATTAATTCAAAACCTTTCACCAAAGGTAAAATGACTTTATCACACGACCAAATTTCCTTCAATGCTAATGTGCAGCTTTGAACTCTAGCCAACTATTATGATCTAAAAAGAAAGGCAAAAAAAAAAAAAAAAGCAAGGAGAGAGATGTTTTAATTAAATGTCATTTACATCAAATGTAATGGTTGTAAAGATTGTTACTTCCTGTCAGGAACAAACAACCTAGAGCCAATATCTTGCTTAACCCTTTTTTTAGGGGGTGGAGGTAGGGGATAACTGCATTATGCTTTAAATTAAAAGAGAACAAAGTAAAATTTTTTTAAATAGAGAGGTAAATTAAACTTAAAAAAAAAAAAACAACAGTATAAGCATAATTTTGGTATTGACAGGGACTGAAACCACCAATGAAAATAGATTTTTGGATTAGCAATGAATCTCCACCTCTATGACCCAATGTTGCTACTTCTGTGCTCCCTGAAATTGAGCTTTCCATGAGTCAAGGACAAATGGATTCTCTTTTTCTTAAAATCCATTTAAATGGTTCTTGCTCCAGTATCATGAAAAACCCAGTCAGGACCCTTGAGTAAATACCTCAGTCATCAGGAGTCTTTGATACCACCTCAATACAGCCTTCTAACAAAAGTCTGGATTTTACTTTTAACTCAGAGATTTATCATAATCTGGTAAAAATACAGTCTAAATACATAACAGTTCAACAAACTGCTAGGGTTCCTGCCAAAAAATGAAGAGCAATAGACCTCTCACCCTAAATTCTCATTCAATTAACAAATCACTTTGTGTAAGTGAGGGATTTTGCCCCATTTGGGGCACTAAGTAACAGTCCATATTTTGCTGTGACCTTGGTTATTTATACCCCCAAATCTATTGCCACTGAGTTGATTCCAACTCATAGTGATCCTGTAAGGACAGAGTAGAACTGTCCCATAGAGTTTCTTTTTTTTTTTTTTTAATCTTGCTTTGAGTGAAAGTTTCAGAGCAGTTTGTTTTACATTCAACATTTCGTGTACATTTGGTTTCACTCCCCAATTACCATCCCCAACCCTAACCCACTCTCTTCCCCTCTTTTCCCAGTAACCCCCCCTCCCTGTGTCCCTCCTAGTTATGCACTCCTGTGTGTCCTGCATTTCCTCCAAGCAAATGTTGCCCCTCTGATGCCCCATGGTCGATTGCTCCAAGGGATGCATCTTCATAGAGTATGTGGGTCCATCACCCTGGGTTGAGTGGTCTGTGTGTATGTCTTATTTACTGTTGGGCTAAGAGCCAACCCCTGGGAGTAAGTTTTGTTCCAGGCCCAAAGTGTATCCCGGGGCCATAGTATTGGGGGTCCCACCAGACTCCATCCGACCAATGATTCTGGTCATTATTGTTTTAGATTTTGTTCTACATTTTTCCTTCCCACTCTATCCAGGATCTCCAGTTTTGATCCTGTCCCAAGTGGTTGGCATTGGTAGCTGGGCACCATCCAGTTCTTCTGGTCTCAAGGTCTGTCATGTCCTAGGGGTGATTGCTTCTAAATGCCCTTGGTTTTTTGCATTCTTCTTCACTTCTGACAACAGGAGACCATTAACAGCATCTTAGATGGCTGCTTGAAAGCTTTTAAGACCCCAGTCGCTACTTACCAATGTAGGTTGTGGAACAAGACTTTTATGTCTTTTGTTGTGCCAATTGAGTCTGGTGTCCCGATACTATGGTCTTGAGTCAATAGATCCACTGGGATCTCCCATAGGGCTTCTAAGGCTATAAATCCTACGGTAGCGGACTGCCTCAGCCTTCTCCCATGGCACAGCTGGTGGGTTCAAATCATCAACCTCTAGGTGAGCAGCTGAGTGCTGTACCACCAGGGCTCCTTGGTTATTTATATACATTCTCAATATAGGCTCTAAGGAAACCTAAACACCTACTTCCTTCTCTATCATATGCTCATTCAACCAACAGGTTTAGAACATTTACTAAGTGCTGGACACTGACAGGAAGTAGGGGTAAAATGGTGAGAAAGATATAGTAATGACTTCAACAACTGAAAGTTTAATGCTGGAGACAGACACAGAAACGGCAATTACGTTGCACAGTAAAAACTTCCATGGGAATGTGAAAGGACAGGAGCGATACTCAGACTTGGAGGAATCATAAGCAGGTTCTTTGGAAGGCAATGAAATGGTGACTCTCAGAGCAAGTGAAGGGGAGGTAGAGCAGGGACAATAGGGAAGAATGCTGTGAGAAGGAACTGACATTCATCTTTTGAGATAAGAAAATGTCTGCTTAAATATTTGCCCATTTTCAAATACTGTGTTATCTTCCATTGGAACCATGACTTTTTATATGAATTCCTTTCATATAAAAAGAATTCATATAAAATATAAGAAAATATAAGACACAGGGCTAATGGGAGTTCCAGAAAAAATGAATAGAGGAAAGTTTGGGGAGAGAAGTTAGAAATACGTTTTTCCTGTTGATAAATGAAATATATGCCTCTACTATCGATTGCATGGAATTCACATTTTTCCCAAAGCATCTCTCCTGAAGCTCTCTGACCTTCTTCAGTTGTTCTTTAGCCTCTGCACAATTGTCATCCCTTCAGTATTTCAAAGGGGTTGAAAGTCAGCTTCCTAGACACCGTGTCTTCTCTCTTGGTTTACTCCCTCACTATGCTGAAATACATCTTCAGCTATTCTCCCCCCACTCCAAGAATAAGATGCATCTTGGGGAGGGTCTATTATCACTCATCCTCCTTGGTATTCTGGGTCCTCTCAATGTGAACGAAAACCAAAACCCACTGTCATCAAATCAATTCTGACTCACAGTGATCCTGTAGGACAGAGAAGAACTGCCCCATAGAGTTTTTTCCCCAAGGCTGTTATTTTTCTTGGAAGCAGGCTGCAACATCTTTCTTCTATGGAACAGCTGGTAGGTTCGAACTGTTGATATTTTGGTTAACAGCTGAGGCCTTAACTGTTGGAGACCAAGAAAAAGACCCCCAAAAGAACATGATTGCAAGGCACATGTTCTAACTACAGCTAAGAGATGGCAAGGCCTCTCTTATGGTTGAATATTTGCTTTAAGAGATGGCAAGGTCTCTCTCACTGTTAAATGCTTAATTGGCAAAATACAAGTATTAAAAGTAGATGTTATTCCAGTAGTCCATATTTTTATCTTATTGGGATGTTTCATACTTTGGGTCACTGTGTCCTAGTAAACATTTATTGTTTTACACTCCTTATTCCTGAGGGCTGGCGGTTCACACCCACCAGCCACTCCTTGGAAGGAAGATGGGGCAACCTACTTCTGTAGTGATAATGCCTCGGAAACCCAAGGAGGGGTCACTATGAGTTGGGTCTGACTCGAAGGCACATAACAACAACAACAACAACATTCCTGAAGAGACATCTGTGATTGTTTTAATGACCACCTGTTGTCCTTGAGCACACAGAAGAGTAAAACTTTAACTCTGTAGAGAATAAACTAATTGTATTAGTCTAAGACTAATGACGTAATCATGTACAAACATATAAATAAAGTAGAACAAAGGCATCAGGTGTTGCTCTCACAGAATATGCAGGGCATCCGCCTGGCCCCTGTTCTTTAAATGAAAAAGAAAATCATTTATCCTTTCTTGTCACTTCATTTCACGACCTGTGCGGATTTGATGGATGCGGCACTTAACCACTGTGCCACCTGGGTTCCTTTCAATGTGAATACTCGCATTTTTCCTTTGGATCTGGAAAATGATCTTCCATTATTCCTTATTTCTTCCATCCTCTTTCCTCTATTCATTTTTTCTGGAACTCCCATTAGCCCTGTGCCTTATATTTTCATTTACATTTTGCTTCTTTGTGTTTATATTCCATAGTTGGAAGATTTTTTTTCTGCTTCATCTTCCATTTTTTCTATTGTTTTAGCAATGATAAATTTTAAGACACACCTTCCTGTTCTAACAGATTTTATTTCACAGCATACTCTTATTTTTATTATATGGTTTCTTTGAAAGTATGTAATAGTTTTTTTTTTCATTTTTAAAAATTCTCATCAGTTCTAAATTTTGTCTTTTCCTACGACATCAGCAGTTTTGCCTCTTTGTCTTTCATGCTGCTAGTTATCTTCACATAGCATGGCTGACAGTGCATATTTTTAAATGAAGAATTAGGTGGTGGGAACAATGTGAGTAGCTAGTATGGGTTTTCCCCACTATTGTACAGCTTCCTTATACACCACCATTTTCCCCACCATTGTATATCTTCCTAATGTTTTCCTAATAGGCTTCTCCCCTGAATAGGAAGGTTTTTCTTTGGAAAGCATATCTCCTGGCTTTGCCCAGAAACAAATGCCTGGCTGCCAACTGCTCTGTGTTGCGATGGCAACAGGTTTAGCCTCTCCTTAGACAGTCTATCAATTACCATGATATATTCTCCACTTCACACTACTGATCTCTTCTTATCTACTGACTCCTGGGACACAGCCTCCATGAACACTGTACCTTTTTCCCATAGATATTCTGGGCTGTGGCTTCCACAGAAACATTTCATCCATCAATATAATCCTATCCTCTTTCTGGACTTCTGAACATTTCTTGCCTTATGATTTTATTCCTTTATTCTACTTTATAGCAATTTTTTAAAAAATTTTTTAATCTTCCTTTCTTCCTTCCCCTCTTTCCCATCCCTGATTTTTTTTCTCCTCCCCCCTTTTCCCTTTTTCTGATTCTCTTTTTCTTTCTTTTTTTGTTCTTCCCATCCTTTGCTTTTCCTTTTGCAATTTTCCCTATTCTTTTACTCTTGCTCTTTTCCTTCATTCCTCCTTCCCCAGATATTGTGGCTTTCTTTTTTCTTTTTTAATTTTTATTGTGATGCGTGGGATCTCTGGTAGTGTAGTGCCTCAGGCACTTGCCTGCTAACCAGAAGGCTGGAGGTTCAAACCCACCAGCCACTCCTCGGAAGGAAGATGGGGCAATCTACTTCCGTAGTGATACTGCCTCGGAAACCAAAGGAGGGGTCACTGTGAGTCGAGTCAGACTCAAAGGCACATAACAACAATTGTGATGTGTAAGATGGAGGGTCGACAAAAGAAGGGAAGGCCCTTAATGAGATGGATTGACACAGTGGCAGTGGTGATGGGCCAAAGTATAGCAAGGATCGTGGAGCTGGTGCAGGACCAAGCAGTGTTTCGTTCTGCTATGCATAGGGTTGCTATGAGTTGGAGACAATTCAGTGGCACCTAACAACAACAATAGCAAGCTTATTTTACTTTGGATACCTCTATGACTGGGTTGGTTTCTAGGTTATGACATCATGTGTGTTAATCATTGGTTGTTGTTTCCTGTTGTTGGTTTTCTGTCCAAAGGACTCCCTTTAGCATCTGTTGTAAGGTTGGTCTAGTTTTAACAAATTCCCTTAATTTCTGTTTATCTCAAAATCTCCTAATCCCACCCTCATATTTGATAGACAATGTTGCTGGGTATATACTTCTTGGTTGTAAATTTTTTCTTTCAGGGTTTTATATACATCATCCCATTGCCTTCTGACCTACATGATTTCTGCCAAGAAATCAAAGCTTAGTCTTATTGGTTGCCCTTTGTAGATAACTTTTTGTTTTTCCTGTGCTGCTTTCAGGTTTTTGGTTTTGGTGAATTTGCTAATATGTCTTGGTGTTTTTCTTTTGGGGGTCTATCTTGTTTGGTGCTTGTTGAACTCCTTGAATGGATATATTCTTGTCTTTTAACATATTAGGAAATTCTTTTCCAACAAATCCTTGACATTTTCTCATGGTTTTATCTCTCTGCCTGTTCTGGAATTCTGATTGCACATAGGTTATTCCTCTTGGTGGTATCCCACATGAATTTTAGGCTTTCTTCATTATGTTTTCATCTTTTGTCTGATTGATCCCTTAACAAAGTAGTATTGAGGTATTTGTCTTCAATCTCATTAATTTTGTTTTCCATCGATTTGATTCTATTCCTTTGCCTATTCAATGTGTTATCTATTTCTGAAATCTTAGCATTAATCCTCTGGATTTCTGATTGTTGTTTTTGTATCACTTCTAACTTTTTGTTTTTTTTGTCAAATTGTTCACATACTGTTTTCTTAAATTGTTCTAGAGTTTTGTCAGTATTTTCTTGATCCGTCTCTCAATCTATCGAAGGTACTCAAATATAATTCTTTTGAATTCCTTTTCACAGAGTTCCAAAGCTGCTTCTCCCTCGGGGATATTTTCTGTGTTTGTATCCTGGCCCCTTGTTTCTATTACTTTATCTTACATTTTTGTGTAGGCTGTGATGGTCTTTTGTCTCCCAAGACATTGTGGTATTGTTGTATTTATGTTTAATTTGTATGTTGGTGTGATTTGGCAAGATTTTTTTTTCCTTTATTTTGTTTTGATGTATTTGTATGAGCAGGGGACTGCGCTCCTCTCTTCACTAGTTGTTAGCACTTAGGCACTCACCACCTGTCTCCTGGTGGATGTGATAGAGTATGAGAGTGTGTGTGCAGATCTGTATTAGCTGTTCATAAAGAGCAGTGGAGGGTGAGTTGAGCTGGTATTAACTGCCGTCTGTCATTGGTCAGTTGGTGCAAAAGCAAATGGTGGCTCTCACTCAGTGGGTGGGGCTGCAGGAGGTGCAGGTATGGTTGGGTTGTATGGGAATGGTTGTTGTCTCCCACTCAATTAGATAAGAAAAAATAAAAAACCACTGAAAAAAGGAAGAAAAAAGAGAACAAAAAATTCAAACCACATAAACAAACAGGAACAATCACAAAAAAAGAAAGAAAAGAAAATTGCAATAAATAAGAGGGAAAAAATGCAAAATATATGTAAAAAGGATAAAAGAAAGATAATGTGGAAAAGAAGGGGGAAAAAAAAGCCACAATATTTCCAGCCAAACAAAAGACAGGCCTATGAGCTGAACATTTATATTAGGTGGATATACTCATTGGAAAGATCAATCATGGGAGAATAGAAGAGTTGTGTATGTGCAGGGAGACAGCTCGGGGGGCAGAAGTATATGAGAGGGAAAGACACAGGGAAGAGGTAACTATGGAGAGGAAGCTTACAAGACTGTAAGCTTACAAGACTGTAAACAGGGAACCAGAGACATCAATTGGTAAATGACAACAACTACAAACTAAAAAGGGGATGAATAGTGTAGTTAGAAAACCTCTAAATGATGAAGAAGTCAAGACAATTGAGAGATAGAACAGACTGTTTTGAACTTGGCAAGAAAATTATAAGTTACAGAGTAACCTCAAAGAAAAACAAAAAAACTGGATCAAAATTTTTTTTTTAAAAAAAGGATACCCAAAGCACAATAAAATAAAATAAATAATAAAAGTTTAAAAAATAATTTTTAAATTTTATTTTTTTCTATAAAAAATGAAAAAGGAGACAAGTGCAAATAATAAAGCATAGCAATGAAGGAGATGGTAACATGACTGATAAAAATGAGCTCAGCACAGAAAATTATATGGAACAAAGAAATCAGTAACACCACAAAAAAACACATAACGAAATGACATCAATAAATTCATACTTGTCGATAACTACACTGAATGTAAATAGATCAAATGCACCACTCAAGAGACAAAGAGTTGCTGACTGGATAAGATAACATGATCCATCAATACACTGTCGATAAGAGACTCACTTTAGACACAAAGACAAAAATAGACTAAAAATCAAAGGTTGGAAAAAAGATATTTCAAGCAAATGGCAACCAGAAGAGAGCAGAAGTGGCAATATTAATTTCTGATAAAATAAACTTTAAGACAAAAATAACCATAAGAGATAAGGAAGGATGTTATATAATGATTAAAGGATCAATTGCACAAGAGGACATAGCCATAATAAATATCTATGCACCCAATGAAAGAACCCCAAAATACATAAACCAGACTTTAACAGAACTGGAGAGGCAAATAGATGACTCCACAGTAATAGCAGAAGACTTTAATATACCACTTCCAATGAAAAATAGAACAAGTAGAAAGAAACTCAACAAAGATGCAGACTAAATGATACAGTCAACCAACTTGACCTTATAGACAACTACAGAGCACTTCACCCAACAACAGCACAATATACATTCTTTTCCAACACACAGGGAACATTATCCAGGACTGACCATATGTTAGGCCACAACACAAGCCTCAATAAATTTAAAAACATTGCGATACTGCAAAATATCATCTCAGATCACAATGCTGTAAAATTAGAAATCAACACTAGGAAGACCAATGGAAAAAGAGCAAATGCATGGAAACTGAATAACATCCTCCTCAAAAGCAACCGAGTAACAGAAGAAGTGAAAAATGAAATTTCCTTGAATCAAATGAGAATGAGAGCACAATGTAACAAAATCTTTGGGACACAGCAAAAGGAGTGATCAGAAGACAATTTATAGCTATAGATGAACACATCAAAAAAGAAGACCCAAAATCAAAACCTTAACCAAATATCTTCAAAAATTAGAAAAAGAACAGGGGAAAAAAAAAAAA
>NW_006921824.1:2172965-2174752 GCF_000298275.1 Orycteropus afer afer | reverse complement strand
GAGGTAGTTATTACTACTGAAGTAGATTGCCCAACCTTCCTTCTGAGGAGTGGCTGGTGAGCAGTCAAGTGCCTAAGGCACTGTGCTACCAGAGCTCCTAATAAAAATTCTAGCAGAAATAAATGAAACAGAAAACAGAAAGACAATAGATAAAAATTAAAAAAAAAAAAAAAACTAGAAGTTGGTTCTTTGAAAAGATTAATAAAATCAACAAACCACTGGCAAACTTAAAAAAGGGAGAAGATTCAAATAACATGAGTAAGAAACAAAAGAGGTGATATCACAACAGAACCAACAGAAATAAGAATAATAATATCAGGATACTATGAAGAACTGCACTCCAACAAATTTGAAAACTTAGAAAAAATGGACAGATTTCTAGAAATATACTACTTACCTAAACTAACACAGACTGAGGTAGAAAACTTGAACAGACGCATAACAAAAGAAGAAATTGAATAGGTCATAAAAAAAATTACCAACCAAAAAAGGCCTGGCCCAGATGGATCCTAGTAATCATTCAGAGAAGACCTGACACTAATCCTATTCAAACTATTCCAGAACATAGAAAAGGATGGAATCCTCCCAAATTCATCTTATGAAGCAAGCATAACCCTGATAACCAAACCAGGCAAAGACACCACCAGAAAGGAAAACTACAGACCAATATCATCCCTCATGTATATAGATGCAAAGATCTTCAACAAAATCCTAGCCAATAGACACCAACAATGTATAAAAAAAATAATAACACTTCATGACCAAGTGGCATTTCATACCAAATATGTAAGCATGACTCAACATTTGAAAAACAATCAATGTAATCCATCACATAAGTAAAATAAAGGAAAAGAATCACATGATTGTATCAACAGATGCAGAAAAAGCATTTGATAAATTCCAACATCTGTTCCCTATAAAAACTCTCAGAAAAATAGTAACAGAAGGGAAATTCCTCAACATAATAAACGGCATATATACAAACCAACAGCCAACATTAATCTCAATGGAGAGAGACTGAAACCACTGCGAACAATAACCAGACAAGAATACCCTCTATTTCCACTTCTATTCAACACTGTATTGGAAGTCTTAGCCAGGGCAATAAGGCAAGAAAGGGATATCAAAGGCATCCAAATTGGTAAGGAAGAAGTAAAACTATCCTTATTTGCAGATGATATGATCCTATATATAGAAAACCCAAGAGACTCAGCAAAAAAGCTACTGGAACTTATTGAAAGATTTAGTATAGTGTAGGACACAAGGTCAACATACAAAAATCAGTTGGATTTCTCTATACCAACAAAGAGGTCTCTGAAAAAGAAATAAGGAAATCAATACCACTTATAATAGCTACAAAAAAGATTACCTATTTGGGAATCAATCTTACCAGGAATACAAAAGATCTATACAAAGAAAATTACAAAACACTACTTCAAGAAACTATAAGAGATCTACATAAATAGAACAACATACCATGCTCATGGATAGGAAGATTGAACATTGTGAAAATGTCAATACTACCTAAAGCAAGCTATACATTCAATGCAATCTCAACCCAAATTCTATCAATATTCTTAAAAGATATGGAAAAACCAATCACTAATTTCAGAGGAGGACGTGGAACAAGGGATATCATAGCTGTTGTCAGATGGATCTTGGCTCAAGGAAGGGAATACCAGAAAGATGTTTACTTGTGTTTTATTGAGTATGCAAAGGCATTTGATTGTGTGGATCATGACAAATTATGGATAACATTGAGAAGAATGGGAATTCCCGAGCACTTG
>NW_006921824.1:2160596-2165480 GCF_000298275.1 Orycteropus afer afer | reverse complement strand
ATACTTGTTGATAATTATATATCTGGCAAGGGACTTATCTCTAAGATTTATAGAAAACCCCAATGCCTCAACAGCAAAGGGATTAACAATCCAATTGAAAAATGGGCAGAAGACATGAATAGACACTTCACCAAGGAGGATATTCAGGTGGCCAGCAAATACATGAAGAGATGTTCAAGATCACTTGCCATCAGAGAGATGCAAATCAAAACAACAATGAGATGCCATCTCACCCCAGCATTGATGGCAAGGTTCAACAAGAGAAAATAACAAATGCTGGCAGAGATGTGGAGAGATTGGGACTCTCATAACTGTTGGGGGGTCTGTGAAGTGATACAACCACTGTGGAAAGCAGTATGGTGATTTCTTAGAAAGCTGGAATTGGAGATAGCATTTGATCCAGCAATCCCATTACTAGGTATATATCCTAGAGAGGTGAGAGCCAGGATGGGAACAGATATATGAACACCTATGTTCATCACAGTACTATTTACAATAGCAAAAAGTTGGAAACAACCTATGTGCCCATCAGTGGAAGAGTATATGACCAAACTATGGCACATACACAAAATGGAATGCTATGCAGCACTAAAGAATAATGTAGAGTCTGCAAAATACTGCATAACATAGATGAACTTGGAGGACATTATGCTGAGTGAAATAAGCCAATCACAGAAGGACAAATATAGTATTAGTTCATTGTTGTGGAGTGTCAAGGAAAGGAGGGAAACTTTCTTCGTTGGTTGCCAGGGGTGGGAGGGAAGTGGAGGGAACACTGAAAAAAAAATGCACTGACCTATGTCACTTTAATTTTGTGTACTTCACTGTACATAAATAATATTTCAATAAACTGCATTAAAAAAAAAAGTAAGTTAATAGAAAATAAAAAGCTTGCCACATTTAGGTACCTAAAAGTAGTTTGATACTGTTAAAAGAGTGGTGTAGTGCCTAAGGCACTTGACTGCTAATCAGAAGGCTGGTGGTTCCAAACCTACCAGCCTCCTCAGAAGGAAGACTGGGCAGTCTACTTCCATAGAGATACCACCTCTGAAACCCAAGGAGGGGTGCTACAAATTTGATCTGACTGGATAGTGGTGAGTTTGGTTTTTTTTTATGGTGCATATAAGAAGTTCAGGAGCTCTGGTAGCATAGTGCCTAAGGCACTTGATTGCTAACCAGAAGGATGGAGGTTCAAACCCACCAGCCACTCCTCAGAAGGAAGATGGGGCAATCTACTTCTGTAGCAATACTGCCTCGGAAACCCAAGGAGAGGTCGTTATGAGTCGAGTCCAACTCAGCAGCACATAACAATGACAACAACAATAAGGAGTTCAGTGGTGGCCTAAGGTTCAGTGGCCTAAGGTATTCGACTGCTAACCAAAAAGTTGTTGGTTAAAACCCACCAGCTGCTCCACAGAAAGAAGATGGGGCAATCTACTTCCATAAAGTTTTACCGCCTTGGAAACCCAATGGTGGGTCACTATGAGTCAGAATCAACTCGATGGCAGTGGGTTTGGGTTTGGTTTATAGTGAGTATGAAGGACTAGTGGGAGATGAAATTTACAAAGAAGGTCAATACCAGACCAGGATGAGAGATTCCCTGATCACAGACTCACAGGAAGGCGCTGAGGGGGTTCATGCAAGGGAGCAATATTACCATATTCCCTACATTTTCTCAAGGGAAGGCATTTAATAAAACCTAGTTCATAAGGGCCAATGTGTGATGACTAAATGAGAGAATACATATAAGAGCAATGTATGTATTGTAAAGTTGCACATAAATGTAGGAATATTTCCTACAACCCCTAACAAACTCATTTTATTTTATAATGTTTAGTTTTCACAAACTGCACTGGAATTAACTAAAACTGGTTTTATGTTTTATGATTAAAGGTGACAAAAGTGCAAAGCTACAGAAATGTAGTCACTTTATTAGGGAACAGTGGGGGCCAGAAATCTCCCTGAAATACCACTCTTGCAAAATAAGTCAATTATATGCATGACTCACCTATAAAAAATCCACTACTATAACCTATGTATTAACTGTAACCTTTGACTATACTGTGGCCTTCCAGAATGAACAAATCAGTTTTAGAAGAAATACAGCCAGGATGCTCCTAAGAAGTGAAGATGGTGGACTTAAACTTGCTTATTGTAGACACAATATCAGGCAAGAGCAATCACTAGGAAAGGACATCATGGTTGGGAAAAAAAAAGATATCATGTTTGATAAATTAGGGGGCCAATGAAAATTAGGGAAACCTTCCATGAGATGACACAATACTGCAAAAAGGTACTCACACACCAAAAATCACAAAGATGGTGCAGGACCCGGCAATGTTTTGTTTATACATAAGGTCACCATGCATGGGAGCTGACTCATGGCAACTAACAGCATCCTTACTTTATAGCACAAAGGTTTATGGACTTATTTGATAGCAATACTCTACACCAGAGATTAAAGTAAACCAAACTGATTTCACCCTTCAAGCAAGGAGTAAAAACCTTTTTTCCAAATATTCTTGTGTTTCCCCAATCATAGGCCAGAGGGAGTTGCAGGCTCCTCACCTAGCCCCAAGCCAAGTTGTTTCCCAGAGTCCTTTCCTCCAGCTCCTGGTGGCAGCAAGAGGAGGGAGGAGTGGAGTGGAGGGAGGTTGCAACTGGTTCTTATCAGTTTTTTCCAGGAATTCTAAGCAAACCTCTGCTGGACTTTTGAACCATTTCTGGGAATGAGTTTCTCAGAAGGGTTGGAGATCCACAGATGGACATACAGATAAAATGCATTTTTGTTCGCTCCTTTGTTCCCAAGGCTAACGGTAGTGTTGTGTTTTTTTTAAGAAAATGAAATAACAGTTTTTGTGCCAAGAGAATTTCACAACCAGCCAAACAAATTGTTAGGGTGAAGGGAGAGTCCTTAAGGCAAACCAGCTGCAGTGGAGCTGTTCCCCACTCTTGGTGACCCCACTTCTGTCAGAGTAGAACCATAACTCCATAGGTTTGGTTTTTTTAAAATAATATTTTATTGTGTTTAAGATGAACGTTTGCATAGCAAATTTGGTTCCCATTTAACAATTTCTACACAAATTATTCAGTTACATTTTTCACAATGTGTCATCACTCTCATTCATTTCATTCTGGTCACATTCTGGTGGTACTATTTCCAGTACTCTAGTTTCCCTGCCCTCTTTCTTTCTTATCTTTGTTTTAGAGTAAAGTTTGACCATTTGGTCTCATATAGATGATTTCTTAAAGGAGTTCACTACTAAACAGGTGATGTTCTTTATTTTATGAGCCCATTTGTTATTTAGCTAAAAGGTGACCTCAAGGGATAATTTCAGTTTAAAGTTTAAGCATAGCTCAGGGCTATAGTTTCGGCTTTCTAATGTCTGATTTTCCGGGAGTAGATCACCAGGCCTTTCTTCTGAGGTCTCTGAGTTGACTCAAACCTCCAGTCTTTCAGTTAGCATATGAGAGTATTAACCATTGGCACCACACAGGGACGCTGTCATTAAAGCAGGCACAAGCTATTCATTGATTTAACACTGGACTTCAGCTATGGCAAAGGGTTAGCATGAGCGTGCTGGGAGACAGACTGAAGAAGCTAGGTAGGTCCTCGTGGCAGCCAATTTCCTCCCTTCCTGAGTACACATGTCTCTCCACAGGTGAGAGTGAATCACTTGGTGGTGATGGTCTTGCTTATATCGACTGAGACCCAGAGAAGTCCAAAGAAACATACCTAGGACATAGTTTCTGCCTATGGGGTAGGCTTCAGTAACATCACAGCCCAGTTTAGGGTGGAAAAGGTGGGAGTGCCACATGCCAAGCTCACAGAGGCTCCAAACAAAACTGTTACCCAGAGTGGGTGGGGTGAGAGGAGACAGCATCAGGCTTCCAGGAGGAGAAGGAGAGGAGTGGTTACTCACACGCATGTGTACAGAAGCAGAAGAATACCTGCTTAGTATGAATGGTTCAAAAGGTACAAATCCATCCAATGACTTTGAAGGACTATGGGCCAATTTTGACTCAGCTGGAGTCTTGCTGAAGCCTGTCCTGCAGGCACTAACCCCCCACCCCCACCCCAAGAGCCTCCCGTGAGCAGGGCTGGTTCTGCTGAGTGCCACAGCTGAGCTTCTTTGGCTGGTGTCTCTGGCAAAGCCAGACAAATTATGTCAAAC
The DNA here is from genome assembly GCF_000298275.1 of Orycteropus afer afer. Lineage (NCBI taxonomy): Eukaryota > Metazoa > Chordata > Mammalia > Tubulidentata > Orycteropodidae > Orycteropus > Orycteropus afer. The sequence goes on along the minus strand of NW_006921824.1, from coordinate 2,161,305 downwards.
CCAAAAGCATAAGGAATAGTCAGGCATCACCCAACTACCACCTCTTTTCCTACATATTCAAGTATATATACAACATATACATACAAAGTATACATGCAACAAGTATATATATTACACAAAGCTGGAACCTCTATATATACTCAACATTTTTGTGTATGTATATATACATTGTGTACATATATATACATACAAAAAGCTGTTGAGTGTATATAGAGGTTCCAACTTTGTGTAATTTTTGCTATTTTGCTGTGTTTATAACTGCTTCCTCCTGTTCTAAGCTTTTAAAATTACAACCTACATTTCTAGAAGCTCTGGTGGCATAGTGCCTAAGGCACTTGACTGCTCACCAGAAGGCTGGTGGTTCAAACCCACCAGCCACTCCTCAGAAGGAGGGCTGGTCAAATCTACTTCCATAGTGATGGCGCCTCAGAAACCCAAGGAGGGGTCGCTATGAGTCTGGATCTGACTCCACGGCAGCACATTTCTGGGAGAGTGAGTCCAGGGAGCCCACAATTCCATATCACACCCTCAAATAGCACCATTGAGGGTCAGGGACCTTGGGCACAGTCTGAATGAGGAACACAATCCCATTTCCAAAGCAGTTCTGCGGTGTAATAAATTACTTAGTGTGGCTTTTCTATCCATAAGTCTTTGTAAACTCCAAGGTGGGAATTGCTATTAGCAACTGAGGAGATCCTGATTTTAAAGT
>NW_006921824.1:2155949-2160496 GCF_000298275.1 Orycteropus afer afer | reverse complement strand
TGATGGGCTCAAGTATAGCAGGGATTGTGGGGCTGGCGCGGGATTGGGCAGTGTTTCGTTCTGCTGTGCATGGGGTCGCTATGAGTCGGAAATGACTCGACAGCACTTAACAACAACAACAACAATTTTATATGGAAAGGAAAGGGACTTCAGATAAGCAAAGGAGTACTAAAGAAGAACAAAGCAGGAGGTCTCACTCTCCCAGATCTCAAAACCTACTATACAGCCACAGTAGTCAAAACTGCCTGGTAATGGTTAAATGACAGACACATAGACCAATGGAGCATAATTGAGATCCCAGAAATCGATCCATTCACCTATGGTCAGCTGATCTTTGACAAAGGGCCAAAATCCATTCAATGGGGAAGAGATGGTCTCTTTCACAAATGTCCTGCAAAACTGGATATCCTTTGCAGAAAAATGCAACAAGATCCATACTTCATATCATACACAAAAACTAACTCCAGATGGAGCAAAGACTTAAATGTGAAACCTAAAACTATAAAGTTCATCAAAGGAAAAATGGGGACAAACTTAGGGGCCCTAATTTACAGCATAAATCAACTATCAAGCATAACCCAAATACATAAACAGCAGAAGATAAATTAGATGATTGGGACCTTCTAAAAATTAAATTCTTATGTGCATCAAAAGACTTCTTCAAAAGAGTAAAAAGAGAACTTATACAATGGGAAAAAATATCCAATAATGACATATCAGACAAGGGACTTATCTCTAAAATTTATAGAAAACTCCAGCACCTCAACATCAAAAAGACAAACAATCCAATTAAAAAATGGACAGAACCCATGAACAGACACTTTACCAAAGAAGATATTCAGGCAGCCAACAAACACATGAAGATGTTCATGATCATTAGCCATTCAAAAAATAAAATAAAATAAAACTCACTGCCATTGAGTCCATTCCATAGGAACCCCCTTTGGGTTTCCACAGCTAGTCTTCCTTCTGCAGAGTGGCTGGTGGGTTTGAACCGCCAGCCTTCTGATTAGCAGTCAAGTGCCTGAGGCATTACGCTATCAGAGCTCCCAACAATCCCATTACTAGGTACTAAAGAAGTGAGAAGCAGGACAAGAACAGCTATATGCACACACATGTTCATCGCTGCACTATTCACAATATCAAAGAGATAGAAACAACCAAAGTGCCCATCAACTTAGGAATGGATAAACAAACTGGGGTACATATACATAATGGAATATTATGCAACCCTAAAGAGTAATGTAGAATCTGCAAAACACCACATAATGTGGATGAACTTGGAGGACATTATGCTAAGTAAAATAGGTCAATCACAGAAGGACAAATAGTGTATTAGTCTACTACTCTAAAAAGTCAAGGAAAAGTTTAGACATGGAAGGAAACTTTCTTTGTTGGTTACCAGGGATGGGAGGGGAGGGGAGGCTAAAGGCCTAGATAGGCTTGAAAAAAAGTGTAGAGAGAGAGGGAAAAAAGCGCAAAGATTATTAGTGGTTACCAGAGGTGAGAAGGAGGGAGTGGGGGGAAGCTCTGTCTTTGGGGCACTAAGTTTATGGTAACTGCAGTAGAATGTTCTGGAGAGGGATAGTAACAATGGTGGCACAACATGTCATCAATGTCCCTGAGCTATAAATGGGGAAGTTGTTATGTTGGCAAATGTATCATTGTGTATGTTTTCACCACAACAAAAGTAAAAGTAAAAAAAAAAAAAAAAGGGAAACCCCTGCCACTATCTTTCCGTAAGCACACGTATTTCCCCCATTACAAACTGTTTATAATCCCCTTTGGGCAACTACATTCCTGAAGCAATAAGTCATGAGAGATGAAAGAGTCGAATTTCCTCATACAAAACTTTCCATGTTTTCCTGTAGTTGCGTGAGAAAAGTCTTCTGCAAATACAAGAATAGGGTACTTAGCATCACACTGTAACAGTAGGTAAAAGATTCTGGACAGAAAATGATTTTTAAATAAGTAATAGCCTGACACGTTAAATATATATAAATAATAATAATAATAGAAGTTTCTTCTTCTAGTATTTGTGGTAAATTCTATATATGAGTCTCCACATAAGATCTCTTGGACTTCCTTGGGGCAAAATAACCATGTAAGATGGAAAACAAAATATCCCAGATCAAAAGTCTATTAAGAAGTGACACTTCTGAGGAAAACCTTACCAAGGTTGTTTGCCCAGACTTGTGAAAGAGCTAATAGTCTTGCTCCGGCAATGAAAGAATCGGTATAAATGCAAAGCGTTTATTCTAGATCATGTGTCTGCTAGCTTGAGCACTGTTGTAGATTAATAACTAAGGAAATCACAATTCTAACTTTTTTTTTTTTTTTTTTTAATGTTTTCATTAAAGGTGCTAGCAAATGCACCGCACGGCAGGGACTGTGACAGCTTGGTAGTGTGCGCAGGGCCTGGACACACAGAACAGGCAGGGACATGTAAACATTCCTCCATAGTCAAAACCAAATGAAACTGTCCCAGGATGCATCTGGGGTGCTTCTCACTGACCTGGAGTTCAAGTACCATCAGGGCTCTCCAGAAAAAAAGGAGCACATGCTATTATCTTAGATGCAGACATTTATGGAGCTCGGTGGTGTAGTGCCTGAGGCATTTGACTGCTAACCAGAAGGCTTGTAGTTCAAACCCACAGCCACTGCTCTGAAGGAAGACTGGGCAATCTACTTCTTAGTGATTCTGCCAAGGAGGGGTCGCTTAGAGTTGGATCCAACTTGACGACAGTGAGTTTGTTTTTTTTGCTGTTGTTGTTAATAAGGTGAATGAAGGTGGGTGGAGGACAACAGACTTTTTTAAAGAGCTGAATATGTCTGAAACTAAAAAATGCCCATTGCTACACATCAGATTTATATTGCCAACCTGTCAATTAAGGCCCTCCCAACCCTGGCTCACCATCCCCTTCCAGACTAACACCCACTGTTCTGAAATACAATCCTGTTCCCCTATACAGTCCCGTGCTTGGGTCGCGCTGGTGTCCTCACCAATCCTAGTTTGTTTCCTGGAATGGCTTCCCACCTTCCCAAAGCTAAATCTCACACTTGTGCTTCCTTATCCAAAGGGGTCTGCAGGCCTCTCCAGGTAATGGGGTCTTTTTCTTCCTCAATCACTGCACAATTTAAATGTGCAAATAAGCACAGTCTATTGTAGTGTTTCTATTTGTTAGAAAGCAGAAATTCTACTCTGTTCCAAACATACAGAATCAGAATATCTGGGGAAGGACCAATAATCTACGTTTTAAACTCTGAAAACCAATGGTCTAACAGAAAGGACACACAAGTAAAAAGTAGTTAAAATACAAAGCAGTTGTTGCCTTATCTCTATTATACATGTCCAGGATGCTAGGAGACCAGAAGTGGAAGCCCCAGTGGTGCCTGGGATACACACAGAGGAAGCTATGCTGAGTTGAGCCCAAATCCTGAGCAGCAGCCACTAGGTGGTGGAGAAGCAGAGAAACACAAAATACCCCAGAAAGGGAATGACCCAGCACTCTGCCAGATCCCTATTTAAAACCTCTTCAATAGCTGCCTTCTGGCCTCAGGGCATAGGCCTTAAACCTGTTCTGGCCTTGACTACCTTTACCACCTTATCACTTATCCAACCCTGCTGAACTCCAAGTTCACCCCTGCCTAATTTCTAGGTTCCTCTCCTCTTCATCTTCTTCCAACCTGCCTCCCACAAAACTACTTCCTTCAGGAGTCATCTATCTGAGAAGCTTCTCTAATCCCTTCTTGTCAAGGTCAGATTACACTCCTCTTGGCTCTCCTAGCACCAAAACCAAAGCCCATATCACACAGCATCACATTTCCCTGTTTAAACTGCAAACTAGGGGTATATGGGAAAGGTGAACATGTATCCCCAGTGGCTAAGGCATAAGAATGAGTTAATAGACGACTTCTGGTAAGATGGAGGAATAGAGAGACAAGCTACACAGACGCTCTTCAAAAAGAGAGAGAGAGAGAGAGAGAGGGAGAAAGCAACTGACAGAGATACAGAAGATAATCCTGGAGCCCTAGGCTTTGAAAGGAAGTATACAGAAGTGGATTAGGCACCAACTAGTGGAAAAACCTGAACAAAAACAGGACCTAAGATTAGGCTTCATTTGCCAAGGATGGCAGGGACATATAGGAAGCTGCAATGGGAAAGGAGACAAGTGGTGAGTGTAAAAGTGCTGCCAACTAGTGCATAGAGGAGCACAGCACAGTATCTTGCTTATGTACATAACATAACAAAGAAAACAAAAATCATGGGCAAGTCACTTGAACATATAATCACCAATTAAATATAAACACAAAAACATCACAATGCCTCAGAGACAACAGAGCATCACAGTCCACACAAAAAAAGCAAAACAAAGCAGGAGAAACAAGGGACCAGGATACAGACCCAAAACACATCCCAGAGTAATATGCAGCACTGAAACTCTCTGATAAGGAATTCAAAGAATTATACTTAGGTATCTTCAACGAATTGAGAGACAGATCAAGGAAAACACTGACAAAACTGAGGAAAACACAGAGAAAACCCT
>NW_006921824.1:2145562-2155849 GCF_000298275.1 Orycteropus afer afer | reverse complement strand
GGTGCTTCCCTAATAAACCCCATAATCTGTGAGTTCTGTGTGGCCACTGCAGTGAATTATCGAACCCAGGAGAGAGGTGGTGGGTGCTCTGGGAAGAACGGTTGAAGAAAGGGCTGGAGGAAGGCAACATGTCTGGCCTGGCAGGAATAGGCCTTGGGTTACTGCTGGTAATCCTGTCTTCCCCTTGTGGGATTAGAGAAGGTCAGAACATGTGGCCTCCTTGTCGTTTTTGCAAGTTCCTTCTTTTTAAAAAATCAATTTTACATGTTGTATTGTGGTGGTAGTTCTCAGCTGGAGGTGATTTTGCTCCCTGGGGGACATTTGACAATATCAGGATAAATTTTTGACAACTCAGGGTAGGGGGTGCTACTGGCATCTAGTGAGTAAAGCCCAGGGATACTGCTAAACATTCCACAATGCATAGATCAGCACCCACCACAATGAACTATCAAGCCTAAAATGCCAATCATGCCAAGGTTGAAAACCCCTGTGTTTTGGAGTTCTGTAGGAGATTTCATTTTGGGGCAAAAAGTATTCTGTTGCTTAAAAACAAGTTTGAAAACTTCTGCTCTAGCACACCTGCCTGGACTCAAAACTATTCAACAAAGTGATCAATTCTTTTGAGTTGTGCTTCAAAGTCCTAAAATAGCATGGATTCTCACATCACACATGTGCTTTTAAATTCCCATAATAGGTCTTTCAGAGAATATCTGGCTGCTATAAAGGAGTGGAGATTTTTTTCTTTTTTCTATTAAACATGGATGGTGAATCAAGGGCACTGTAGCCACCTTGTAGGACAGCCAGCCTCTAGCTGGGCCAGCGTGAAATCTGAAAAACTTCAACCGGAGAGGAAAATTCAGATGGAGGCCGAGTGTACGTCCTGATGGGAAGCCACGGGTGTTGGCTTCATAAAGCTCAGCCCTCCATCAGTCAGGCAAAGAGCCAAAAGTTAAATATATTGCTGCTTTAGGAAGGAAAGTGAACAATGGCTCTTCATTTGAAACTACAATGGGATTGAGGAAGGGGCAGAGCATATTTCTAGGATGGAATCTGGCCCAGGCTTCAGGATTAATGTCCTTGCTCTTACAGAAGAGACCTCAAGACATTGTCCATCATTACTGGTGAGTTTCTAATTACCAATGCTAATGCAAACCTAGGCACTAAATAGCACCTTCTGATGCCAAGCCAAAGCAAAATTCTCATTCTGGGGTCAGGAGAATAAATGTAGTGGGTAAACCTATAATGAAGCTTTCCTGATTCTCTGAGACATCCCTCAGCAGATGAAACCATCAGCCTGTGGTTAGTTTAATCTTTCCAGGTGTAAAGGTAGAATCCACATAACACATTCTATCTCCCTCTCACCTCTGTTTCATGTTCCATTTCCATCCTCCATCCTGAGGGTGTCAGGCCTTCTTCTAGGAAGCTCTCAAAGACCTTGTGGATTACTGATTACACATCATGCTGAACTATGTTTAGATGACCACCTTCCTCTCCAAACTGAATTTCTGGAAAGCAGAGAGACTATCACATTTACCTTTTTACCACCAGGCACCCAATGATGCCTGGCACACAAAGCACTTAATATTTAATGAAAGACTGAGTTTGATCTGTCAAATATGCAAAATGCTTCAAAGCATGATCTACCAAAACTCGACATGGCAGGTCAAACCCTACCTTATACTGTACATGCAATTTCCAGTGTATGAACCTGAGAATAGAACAGGGCTTCAAAACAGTTCATTCTGCTTTGACTCACTGCTGATAATTTGCCTTTCCACCCTAGACACACAGAATCAGAATCCACATTTTAACAAGATCCCCAGGTGAATCTGATGAATACATAAAAATCACCTGAGAATCTCGTTAGATTCTGATTCTATATATCTGGGTGGAAATGCAGCTTTTCAGCAGGAAGTTGAACTGACATGAACCGGTTCAAAGTCCTGGTGCAGAAATTGCTTCGGTAAACACAAAGACCAGGACAGATCTGTGCAGATGTTAGATCTTTCTCCAGGAACCATTTTATATGGAAAACAATTGCAGGGTGGAGAAATTCAATAAACAGCTGGCCTTTGAGGTGGCAAAAGACACACTCTCCCTTTTCATGTTTAATCAATGGGTCAGATGACCTTTCCTCTAGCCTTTCATAGGAGAAATAACCCTGGCATGGCTTCCTTGTCAGTTCTTACAAGCATCCACAAAAGGCCCTCATACATAAATAAACTGCAAACATGTGCACACTTTCAACCTAGATGCTTTCATGTAGACTGTCAAGTCTTATAAGATAGAGATACAATCTCACTATAGGTTTTTGTTTGCTTTTTTTTCTTTTAAATTAAAGAAAACAAGCTACTGGGAAATTCCCAAAGGCTCGTGTGTTGCTGAGTAGGTTTCAGTGGAGCTTCAAGACTAAGATACACTCGGAAGAAAGGCCTGAAGATCTACTTGCAAATATCAGCCAGTGAAAATCCTATGGATTACAACCGATGCAAAATCAGTCACAGGGATGGCACAGGAACGGGCAGTGTTGAGTTCCGTTGCACACGGGGATGCCATGAGTCGAGGGCTGACTCAATGGCATCTAACAACAACAATAGAATGAGTAATGTCGCTGAAATATACATGAGAAGAAGGGTGAAATGGCAAATGTGTTGTTACATACGTATTTTACCAATACAAAAGTGGATAAAAATTTTAAACAAATGTTTTATTGAATTTATAGTTAACTTTTTACCATTAAGCATATTACTAGTTGAAAGGGACACAGAATACAACTAGCTACTCCTCTTAGAGGCACTGTGAAATTTAGTAATTGCCTTCATAATCTTAAGAATTAGAAATCACTAAGGCAGCACATTTTAAAAGTTACTCTACTGTAATATATCACACGGGCAAATCTGCTACAAAAGACTCTTTAAAATGTTAAAAAACAAAGATATCACTTTGAGGATTAAGATGTACCTGACCCAAACCATAATACTTTAATTCATCTCTTAAGAATGCAAACGCTGGATAAGGAATAAGGAAGACTTAAGAAGAATTAATTTGAATGGTGGTGTTGGTGAAGAATACTGAATATATGATGGACTGCCAGAACAACAAACAAATCTGTCCTGGAAGAAGTACCGGCAGAATGCTTCTTAGAAATGAGGAAGGTAAGACTTCACCTTACGTACTTTGGACATGTTATCAGAAGGGAGGAGTCCTTGGAGAAGAGTGGTGAAGAGGGTCAGCAAAAAGAGAAGAGAAAGGACTGACACGGTGCTGAAAGCAATGGGCTCAAACACAGCGACCACTGTGAGGACGACACAGGATCAGGCCGTGTTCATTCATTCTGTTGTACATAGGCCTGTTTGAGTTGGAACCAACTCAGTGGCACCGAACAAGTGCAGTAATGCACTAAAACAGAAAACCAAAAGACCTACAAATAAGACATTTTCTTTTCAGGTAAACTGATAATGACCCATCAGGAAAGATTACCAAAAAGGTGGAGAAATAATTAAGGATTTTATTCAGTAAAGCAAACTGAGGTCCAGGCAAGCTCTTTCAAAAAGTTCTATCCTTAAGGAGCAGTCTTACATCTGCAGAGACTGAAGCCCTACTTGATGATTAATGAAAGGGCTTTAATAAAATTCCTATCCCATTCTGGTCCCCAACACCTGTTTTACAAGTATGAAGGACAATGAATAGGGGAAGACTTATTTTCCCAGGGAGGTAGAATTTCAGAGCCCCTGAAAATTCAGTAAAGGAGCTCTGGTAGTGCTGTGGTTAGAGCACTGGGCTGCTAACCAAACCACCAACCACTTTGTGGGAGAAGGATGAGGCAGTCTCCTTCCATAAAGATTTACAGCCTTGGACACCCTAGAGGGAAGTTCTACTCTGTCCTATAGGGTCACTATGAGTTGGGATCGACTTGATGGCAGTGGGTTTGGTTTGGTATGTGCAGTTATTTCAAATGTCATATAGATCTGTTGTTGGTAGGTACTATTGAGTCAATTCCAAACTACAGCAACCCCATGCAGATCTAATGTTGTTGGGTTTTCCAACTCATAGTGACCCTATGTGACAGAGTAGTGCTATCTCATAGGGTTTCCTTGACAGTAAAATTGACAGAAGGAGACTGCCAGGCCTTTGTGCCATGGAGCTGCCAGGTGGATTCAAGCCACCAACCTTTCTGTTAGCAGTCAAGTGCTTAACTATTGTGCCACTAGAGTTCCTTCATGTAGAACTCCCATAGATTTTTCAAGTGTAATAGGATTTTTAGTGAGATTTTTTTTTGTTTTCCCAGAATTTCAGTTAAAGACAAGAAGCACCAAGTACCCAACATTCTTAGTTCCATGTGCCCTCTCCAATCAAGTCTTCCTGAAGACAGGACCACTAACCTCAGCCTCACTTCTGTACTACTCCACATATCAGAATGAGTCTGAGAAAGGAGTTGTTGTCAGCCTTAAAAGGGGTGGGATACTATTCCTTCCCTAACCTGAAGCTAAATGAGGGAAGATTCAAGAGAATCACTCTAGGGAGACAGGAGGAAGAAGAGGGATGGGAGAGAAGGGGCATGACTGCTTGGGCTGGGCACTGGCATGGGAGGCATGAAGGAAGTTTAAGGGATTAACTGACTACTGGGCATCACCATAGGGATGACCCCACAGTTTGGACTAGACAGGGTGTTAGTGGATCCAAAAGCTTATGGATCAACAGTAGGGGGCTAGGTTCAGGACATACGGGTGCAGTAGAAGTAACAGGTAAGGACTGAGTCAGAGAATGGCATATCACTTGAGATCCAATATTTACCTTTTTAAAAATATATATATATATGTCTGTCCTTAACTCCATTAACACCATTATGGGATATATTTTTCTGCTTCTTTGCATGCCTGGTAACTTTTTAGTAGATGCCAAATACTGTGAATTTTATCTGTTGAGTACTGGATGTTTTTGTATTTTCATTAAAATTCTTGAGCTTTGTTCTGGTACTAAAGTTAAGTTGCTTAGAAATCATTTGATCCTATGTATAATGTCCCGCTTTTTTTAATTTTTGTTTTTTAGGTAAGCCCAGAACAGTGCTCATCTATGGCCAGATATTCCCCACTAGTGAAACACGATCCTTCTACATACTCTACTGAATACTCCACAACTCTTGAGGTTTTCCAGTTTGCCAGGTGGGAAGAGGCATCACTCCTGGCTCCATGTGAGTGCGAGGCACCAAAAACAATACAAAACAAAAACCATTGCCAATGAGGTGATTCCGCTTCATAGGGACCCTATAGGATAGAATGGAACTGCCTCATGGGGTTTCCAAGACTGTAAATCTTTACAGAAACAGATGTCTCATCTTTCTCCCATGGAGTAACTGGGGTGTTTGAACCACCATCCTTTGGATTAGCAGTCCAGTGCTTTAACCACAGTGCTACTAGGGTTCCTTAGTACCAGGTACAGGTCTCTTTAATTTTTTCAGATGATTCTTTCCCTGGCCTCAGGTAGTTTCTTTACAGTGATTGGTATGCAGTTGAATACTCAAGGGAGATCCTTTGCATATCTCTAGAGCTCTCTCTCTGTGCTGCTGCCTTCTCTTTGGTACTCTATCTGTGCTCTCCAATCTCTCTGGACTATCCACTTCATCTCCTCAACTCAGTAAGCCCATTGTGCCCTGGCCCGGAAACACTGTCAAGGTCTTCTCTTTGCTGCTTTGGAAGCAAGTGATTCCAAAGGGAATTGTCTAATGCATTACTCTGTTCATGCCATATACATCCAATGGCACCACTGCTCTCTTGGGCGATGGAGACGACAAGGCATTAGGAAGTGAGCCAAAGGGATATGTGTAAAGACTAGGCATGAAGGAGGCAGTCTCTGCACAATGGAGGAATTCTTGGTTGCATGGTGATTGTGCTCCGAGTAGGAACACTGAGACCCTAGAAAAAGAGGGTCACTTGGACTCAGTTCCTGCTGAGCTACAGTGCCCCTTCTCCAGGAGGCCTGCTATACACCCCAGCCTGGAAGCCCTGACCTCCAAGTGACTGAAGAGCTAAGGAAAAGATGGCATCCCATGATATTTCATATTCCCTCTACTTTTGCAATCATCCCTTATTCCCAAAATCCATCTGGTTACCACTCTTCCTGGCAGGATTCATGATCCCAAGGAATATAGTGGATCAGGTGGTTTGGAATTAGCCTAGCACATGGTTCCATCTCCTGAGTTTAAGGTGAGCAGAACAGTAAAAAGTGTGGCTGCTAGAGGGAGCTGGTCTTGATGGCTTTGCTACAACCAGACACTGTTCCCACCAATGGAGAAAGGTCAAGTTCATGGCCCACAAGTGACTCTTATCTTTGAACGATAGCCAAAGGCAGCTCTAGGAGAGAGAGGGTGGAGTACCCAAGAATTTGGAGTACCTTAGCTACAACAGTCCTCCCTGCCACACTCCCCGGGCCAGAGGTGATGCTGAGGGCATGAAGCAAGCACCTAGATCTGGGCTCTTTCACTCTCACGGGTATCACTGTTTCCCCAACATCCCTAGACAAAAGAATTCAGGGTACCTAGAAGGTAAGGAGCCTACCATGAACCTTTGGATTTGTATTACTCTGCCCATAATGACCATGGAGTCCCTGGGTGGGGCAAATGGTTAAAAACTGTACTACTAACTGAAAGGCTGGCAGTTCAAACCCACCCTGAGATGCCAAGGAACTAAAACCTGATGATCTGGTTCCATCAGGTCACAGCCTTGCAGCTCTACAGAGCAGTTCTGCTATGAGCAGTTCTGCTATGCACGCATGGGGTTGCCATGAGTTGGAGTCAACTTGAAAGCAAATAACAACAAAAACAAACCATAGTCACCACACAGCAGAGTAAACAAGATTAACTTTACAAACTCACACAAAAGTTAATCAACTGTTTTTCATGACATCCCCCCCCATGGAATAAAAGTATAATTTTACCTTTAAAACACATAAGATACTTAAATTAATAATCAAGTATTGAATTTAAAACAGATTTTTCACTTGAACATATTATCACCTTTAATTTAAGAAGGACTTGGGTGGTGATTAATCCCTAAACAAAATAAGCCAGCAAAATAAAAAACACCTGCTGATGAGCCTAAGGAAACCACACTCTCTGGTAAGACAAAGACAGCTAAGTCTGTAAAATTAAAACCTCAAAAATCAATGTACACTTTAACCAATGAGAAATTAATTTAAGAAACAAACGCAAGTATTTGGAAAAAGACCAAAGGCTACAGAAATACCCACATAGAGTGAGCCAACGGCAACTTGTGAATAAGTAGCAAAGTAAACAACCACAGCCCTCCAAGTTGATGGCTGCACTGGTCAGTCAGGTCACTGCGCTGCTGACCAACCTGACACAATCCTGGCATAGGAATGGGCTGCCTGACCATTTACAGCCCCAGTCCCTGCCACTTAAAACTCAATCCTCTAGAGATGAGAAATTACTAACAAGTAGCATATACAAGACTCATTGATGATATGCATATGATATGCAGATAATAGAACCTTGCTTGCTGAAAGCAAAGAAGACTTAAAGCACTTACTGATAAAGATCAAAGACTACAGTCTTCGGTATGGATTACACCTCAACATAAAGAAAACAAAAATCCTCACAACTGGACCAGTAAGCAACATCATGATAAATGGAGCAGAGACTAAAGTTGTCAACAATTTCATTCTACTTAGATCTACAATCAACACCCACAGAAGCAGCAGTCATGCAATCAAAGAAGTATCACATCAGGCAAATCTGCTGCAAAAGATCTCTTTGAAGTCTTAAAAAACATGTCACTTTGAAGAGTAAGGTGTGCCGGGCCCAAGCCATTGTATTTTCAATTATGTCATATGTATGTGAAAGCTGGAAAATGAATAAGGAAGACTGAAGAAGAATTGATGCCTTTGAATTATGGTGTTGGTGAAGATGCTGAATATACCATGGACTACCAGAAGAATGAACAAACCTGTCTTACAAGAATTACAGCCAGAATGCTCCTTAGAAGCAAGGATTAGTGAGATGTCTCAAGTACTTTGGACATGTTATCAAGAAGGACCAGTCCCTGGAGAAGGACATCATGTTCCGTTAAAGTAGAGGGTCAGCAAAAAAGAGGAAGACCGTCAATGGCACAAGGGCTGCAACAATGGTGTGGTAGTTAAGGTTGTATGTCAACGTGCCTGGGCCTGGTTAAGTGGCTGGGCAGTTGGTGGTAGTTATCCCCCATGATAAGACTGGCAATCAGCTCCATGGTAGGATCTACCACAAGCAGTGGAGTAGCTGCTTTCACATGTGGTCTGCTTCCCATATATAAGCAACAGCTTTGGGAATTGTCTCTAGCTTACAGCACACTTGAACCCTGCATGTAGCTGAGTCGTTGTTAGCAGCCTGCCATGCTCTGCTGACCTTGGGACTTTCAATGGACTTGAATTAATGGCCTGCCGTGTGATGAGGTAACATCAGGACCATGCCTTTTTTACTTGTCGACCTCGGGTTTGTCAGCCTTAGCAGCCAGCAGCTGAATGAAGAAAAGCCTCCAACTTCAGTTGGCCAGGAGCAGGAAGGAGAGCTGGACCCCAAGGCTGAGGGGCTTTTACCCAGCTCCTAGAGCCTGGCACTTTGAACTCGGACTTAAAGCCTCCAAATTATAAGAATAAACTCCTGTTTGTTAAAGCCGTTCCATCTGTGGTATATTCTTGTCAGAGCGGCACTAGGTAACCAGAAAAAATAGGCTCACACATAATAATTATGAGGATGGTGCAGGACCAGGCGGTGTTTTGTTCTGTTGTACACAGGATCACTATCAGTCAGAACTGATCCACCTAGCAACAACAGCAGCAGCAGCACATACAATCTGCTTTTAAAACAGGACTTCTTTCTAGCACCTAAAATAACTTTCAAATTTTAACTCATTCACCTTAACACAGCTATGGGGAGAAGGAACTCATTTCAATTCCACCTATATCTGTGCTAAAGGAAAAAAAAAAAAAAAAACAGCCTGCTGTGGTAGCTGGTGTTCAATAAGACTCCAAAGAGCAATGTTCTGGGTGTATTGCTGCTAGAGCCATGCTAGACAAGAGAGTAGGACCCCTACTTCCTGTTCTATTACCCAACCAACATTTCTATGGAACATCCAAGGTATTTGAGAGGTCTATGATTTTGGGCTAGTCTGTACATACACAGGAAGTCCCTGGGTGGTACAGATAGTTAACATGCTCAGCTGCTAACCAAAAGGTTAGGGGTTCAAGTCCACCCAGAGCACCTCAGAAGAAAGGCCTGGCAATCTACTTCACCAAAAATTAGCCACTGTAAACTCTACAGAGTAAGGCTCTACTCGCACACATGTGGGGTAACCATGAGTTAGAATCAACTGACAACATCTGGTTTAACTGGTTTAGCTAATACACACACACACACACACACACATCACCTATGACACAACAGACCTTCATCAGGAGAAGCAGTGCCAGCATCACCAACTCAGGTGTCAGCTGGACCCTCAAGCAGTGACTTGGGCAGAGGTGTGGCCTCTGTGGAGCAGATTTAAAAACAGAGGCAAGATATATTCCCTATAAGGAGCCCTGGTGGTACAACAGTTAAACATTCAGCTGCCAAACAAAAGGTTGGAGGTTTGAACCTACCCAGAAACTCTGCAGGAGAAAAACTCTGCAATCTGCACCTGTAACGTTTGCAGCCTCGACAACACTATGGAACAGTTCTACTCTGCCACATGGGGTTGCTCAAATGCAAACTCACTGCCATCAAGTCAGTTCCAACTCATAGCGACCTCTCCTTAGGTTTCTGAGGCAGTAAATCTTTACAGAAGTAGATTGCCCAATCTTTCTTCCAGGAGTGGCTGGTGGGTTTGAACCATCAGCCCTCTGGTTAGCAGTCAAATGCCTTAGGCACTACACTACCAGAGCTCCTATGGGGTTGCTATGAGTTGAAAATCAACTCAACAGCACCTAACTACAATAACAAATGTTCCCTGTGGTTGAACAAGCAAAACACTGAAAAAAAAAAACCTCTCCCAGGCAGTGAATCCTTTGGGCACCTTCCCCTGATTCCACCCTGAAATCTTTCCATCCCACCCACAGCTTCACTGTGGTAACTCCAACCCAAAGCACTTAGACACTCAGACCAGTAAGTACATTCTCTCGCCCAGAATATGACACATGTGAAGTTTAACTGCTGTCTAGGATTCAAAAGGGAGCTCTGGTAGCATAGTGGCTAAGGCACTTGACTGCTAACCAGAAGGCTGGCGGTTCAAACCCACCAGCCACTCCTCAGAAGGA
>NW_006921824.1:2128983-2144162 GCF_000298275.1 Orycteropus afer afer | reverse complement strand
TGTTGTTGTTATGTGCCATCGAGTCAGCCCTGACTCATAGCGACCCCTCCTTAGGTTTCCGGGGCAGTATCACTACAGAAGTAGGATTGCCTAACCTTCCTTCCAAGGAGTGGCTGGTGGGTTTGAACCGCCAGCCTTCTGGTTAGCAGTCAAGTGCCTTAGCCACTATGCTACCAGAGCTCCCACATATCAAACTAGGAGATAGAAAAGAGGCAATAAACATGTTATTAAGCCAATTAACTGTGATGTCCCATGAAACCACAATCCTCAATCTCCAAACCAAGGAACCAAATCTCATGAGGTGTTTCGTAGTACATAATCATCCTCAGCAGCTACTCTTTCCTTTTTGTTGTTGTTGAAAATATATCTATCACACAACTTTTGCCAACTCATCCTTTTACATGTGTACAGCTTATTGACAGCAATTGGCTGTGCAACCCTACCCTTACTCAGTGTGATATTTCCATTACTCTTAGTTCTTCTTTCCCCCTCCCTCTCCTTGCTGGTAACTGTTCTGGTTACCTAGTGCCACTCTGACAAGAATATACCACAAATGGGATGGCCTTAACAAACAGGAGTTTATTCTCTTACAGTTTGGACGCTTTAAGTCCAAGTTCAAAGTGCCAGGCTCTAGAGTCTGGGTGAAAGCCCCTCAACCTTGGGCATCAGCTCTGCCTCCTGCTCCTGGCCCACTAGAGCTAGAGGCTTCTCTTTTCTCAGACAACTGCTGGCTGCTGAGGCTGACAAACCCAAGGTCAACAAGTAAAAAGGCACTGTCCCAATGTCACCAAACCACACAGCAGACCATTGATTCAAGTCCACTGAAAGTCCCACAGTCAGCAGAGCATGGTAGGCTGTAGAACAACAACTCAGCTACAGGCAGGGTTCAAGTGTGCCATAAGCGAGAGACCATTCCCAAAGCTGTTTCTTATATATGGGAAGCAGACCACATACCCAAAGCAACTACTCAGTGCTCCAATAGATTCCACCATGGAGTTAATTATCAATCTCACCATGGGGAATAACTACATTCAGCTGCCCAGCCACTCAACAGGCCCAGCCAAGTTCATACATGAACTTAACTACCATAGCAACCATTAATAAACTTTGGTCTCTACATATTAATTTTTCTTGTCTTTTTATACAAGTGAGATCATACAATATTTGTGTTTTTGTGATTGACTTATTTCACCCATCATACTGTCTTCGAGCTCCGTCTATACTATAGCATGTATCTAGACTTCATTTCTCCTACTGGCTGAGTAGTATTCCACTGTATGTATGTACCACATTTTGTTCATCCATCCATCTGCCAATTGGCACTTAGCTTGTTTCCACCCTTTGGTTATTGTGAATAGTGCTGCAATGAACATTGGTATACAAGTCTCTGAGTCTCTGCTCTTAAGTCTTTAGGTATATACTTAGGAGTGGAATTGCTGGGTCATATAATATCTCTATTTTTTATTTTTTGTGGAACTGCCACACTGTTTTCCACAAGGGCTATACCATTTTGCATTCTCACAAGCAATGGGCAAGGGTTCCAATTTCCCCACATCCTCACTAATATTTCTTGTGTTCTGTTCTTTTCTAACTGTCCCAGGGGAGTGAAACGGACTCGCACTGTGGATTTGAGCTACCTCTCTCGGGTGGCTGAGGGTGCTGAGTATCTTTTCATGTGCGTGGTGACTACATGAATTTCCTCTTTGGATATTCAACCCTTTTGCCCATCTTATGATTGAATTATTTGTCTTTTTGTTGTTAAGTTGTTGAAATTTTATACACAGTTTGGTTTTCAGGTTCTTGTCTTCCAAAGATATTCTCCCAGTCAGTAGCTTGTCTTTTTTTTTTTTTTTTTTTAATTTTTCTTGTGATTTGGGTGAAAGTTTACAGAGTAATTTTCCATACAGCAGTTCATACATGTTTTGTTTCATGGCACTGACTACAATCCCCACAATGTAACAGCTCTCCTCCCACTTCCTCCCTGTAGTTACCTCTTCCCTGCATCCTTCTTTCCCACACATTCCCGCCCAAAACCATCTCCCCATACAAATACTGCCTTTCCATTCTCCCATGATTGATCATCCTAAGGAGTATATCTACCTGGTATAACCCCATATCCCTGTCCACTGTTTTGCTGGAAGCCATAGGAGTGATTCTAATCCCAAGCTTGAAGTGTACTAGGGGCCATGCTCTTGGGGGTTTCACCAGGCTCCTTCAGCCCAGTAATTCTGGTCTCTTCTGTGATTTTGAGTTCTGTTCCACAATGTTCTCCCATTTTATCCAGGATCTCCTGCAAAGATCCCCCTCTGAGTGGTTGACAGTGGCAGTCAGGTACCTTCTAGTTACTCTGGTCTCATGGTCATATAGGTTGAGGTTCACATGGTTCACTAGTCTCTTGGACTAATTGTTTCCATACATCTTTGATTTTCTTCATTCTTCTTTGCTCCAGACAAGGGGAGACCCATTGTTGCATCCAGATGGCCACTTGCAAGCTTTAAAACTCCACTCACTACTAACCAAAGTAGGCTGTAGAACAATGTTTCTGTGTAGTTTGTTATGCCAACTGAATTTGATGTCCTCCATGACCATGGTCCCCGGCCCACAGGTCCAGCAACTCGTTCCATCAGGGAGGTTGACTGTGGCTAAGAAGCTATCCTAACTTTGCCCTCTGTTATTTCTATTTTCTTTTCACTTTTTCGGTAAAGTGTTTTGATGAACATAAGTTTCTCAGAAGTAGATCACCAGATCTTTCTTCTGAGGTGCCTCCAACCTTTCGGTTAACAGCTGGACACAATAACTGCATCACCAAGGGACTCTTATGGTACTCAGTGAAGGGGGAGCATTTTCAGTCTCAACTCCAACAAAGACGTGATCCTTCCTACAAAAAAGGACACATAAATGTTCCTCCCATGGCCACTGCACACTGCCAAGGGAACACAAAGAACAAATGCTCAGATTCAGGATTACAAACCAAGGCCAGAGAGAGGAGGCCTGGAGGAGAAGACAGAGGGAATTCAGGCAACAGTGGAAGCTGGGAAATGTGGTGCTCCTGAGAACTCTGCATGGACTGAAGAGTTCCAGCTGACAAACTAAAACCATTACACTGTGCCACATACAAAAACAAACCAGTCTGTAAGCCCTGGTTAGAAAGACAAAGGGCCAAGCAGACACAAGCCAGCCTGCAGTCAACATTCTGCACCTTAGAGAGAAGACCTCACAAAGACTGCACTCAGAGGGACCTTTGAGTGCTCAGAGACAAGGAAGGAAACACAGAAATTAGTGGTCGTGTGCAAATTAGAAGGCATGTAACTCCCAAGTAAGAGGTGTGTAACAAGATGGGATAGCTCGCACACACACTTGAGCAGGAACAGAAATGATTCCTTTGGCTCCCTGGCTGATGTTCTCACAGCATCCTCAGTCAGGAAGGGCTAGGAGAGGCTATCAGAGTCCTACTCAATTATCATTTATTAATATGCTTAACAAAATTAATATAATTGAGACAGAATTAAGCTTCAGTCCTTGTCAACAAATGCTTCCTAAGTGTTGTGTTTAAAAAAAAGAAAACCTTCCAGGTATTCTTACACATTCCTTTGCCTGGGTGTAGTCTAAGTAACTCAAATAGAGGGACTGACACAGTATCTGCAGTGATAGGCTCCAGCATAGCAACAACTGTAAGGATGGGCAGAGCATCAAAACACTAACTGATGGACACTTTTAACTTAACTCCTCTGAAGTTCCTCTCTGCTTAAAATTAACCAATTTCTGCCCACCAGGCAAATGGATACCATTTCTCGTATGACCTAATATATCAGATATATCCTAAAATCCAACCCACATAATAAAAATCAGTTCCCATGTAAAAGTGAGATCTTGTGAAAAATGCAGGTCATAAAGTTGACTGAACAGCTGCTCCAATCACAGCAAATCCACAGAGAAAGTAAATCTGAGGTGTCAGAAGCACCAGCAGAAGAGGCAAAGATCAACGCTGATAGAGCCATGATTGGCCTTTGGAAACACTGATGACGTCTTCACATATCTCTGCAAAAAAGAACTCTCTTCCTGACAGTGCTGAGAAAGTCATCAAGAAGCAGAAGATGTTATCTTGCTTTCAAATGAGCCAGAAAAGTACACGCTGGGTTATTCTGGGTTATTCGACCAGTTCTTGGTTCTAAGAATTAGCACGCAGGTGCCATTATAATCCAAACACTCACAACTACAAGATGACAATATTGCTTTCATAAACTTGGTTGTCATTTTCGAAGACAGAATCCCAGTCAAAACTTTTGAAAGGTAAGTACTACGAAAGATTTTGGTTCCCGTTTTAATTGGGATCATTTTAAATTCTCTTTTCCATGTCCTAGTTGCCCTCAGAGAAGGGAAATGCCAATCACATGGCTGCAGTTCAGCAGCTGATAGGCAGCAAAGCCAGCACTCCCATCCTGACTTACCACTTTTGAGCCTGGTTTGTGTCTTTGCACTGTTAACCCTGAGTGTTTGCTGACATTGGCAAGGCCTCAGAATCTCATTTTCTCCTCCTAAAAATACAAAATCTGTAACTTAATCTTTCTGTATCACAGCCTTTTCCAAGGCTCTTAAAAGAATGAATTTTGGGCTATACACAAAAGTAAGACATGTCTCTGTGCATTGTTTTTTCCTAAACGTTTTTTCAAGGAACAAACCTCTCCCAAACATCAAAACTCTCTATTAATTGAATCAGATATGATTTAGAGTAGAACCAAAGTCCCTGGGAAGTACAAACTGTTAAAGCAGTTGGCTGCTAACCAAAAGGCTGGAGGGTCGAGTCTACCTTGAGGCACCTTGGAAGAAAGCCTTGGCGTTCTACTTCCAAAAACCCAGCCATTGAAAACCGCATGGAGCACATTCTACTCTGACACACGTGGGGTCAACATGAGGCAGCTTCGACTCAACAGCAACTGGGTAAGATAGGACAGAGGTGTCCAAACTTGGCCAGTCATTAGGCTCTGCCAAGCTGCTTATTAGGAATGTCTTTCTTTAGTCTCTTCTCTGGGATTCTGATTCAATCTGGAGGCCTGAGAATCTGTATTTGTCAAAATTCTCAGGTTATTCCATCGTTCTAAAACAAACTCTTTCTTGCCACTTCATACTTTCAGAAGACCCTGTTTTTAATTCTCAGCAAATCCCAAATCTAAGGACACTGAAAGCTCACTGGGCAGGCTTCCAGATTATAAGACATTGTATCTAAATGTTGCCCAATGTTATACATCCTCAAGAAGTAGTATCAATATTCAGTATTAATTAACCTTTCCAAAGGTATATCCTAGGTACCTACAATGTGCCCATACTGAGCTCCGACCTAGTTACCAATACCTCTTCACATACTTCCTAGAGGTAGGTCACTAACATTTGCTAAAACTGTGTAACACATCATGGTTCACATCAAGCTCAAGAACAGAAGAACAGAAGACTCTCAGTAGATGGGTGAGGTGCACAAATGAGAGTAATACCCTACTAACTAATACTGAATCATTGCCAATTACGTGTAGCAGTGCACAGACTTGTCTCTCTCCAGACAGTGAATTTGATGGAATTCACAGAGCTTGGAGAAGGTCTTCACTATGAACATAGTTTTTGTTCTAGCAACTTACATTAAATCACTGTAAACAGATGTAGCATTGTGCTTAGGGCCCCTAGCCAAAGGGGAAAAACATTATGTTCAAGCAACCAGATGATAAAGCAGCACCAAATACAGGCCAACTTCACGTAAGTGATAAAGGCATGCTCCTGCCAAAGGAAGTGATGTTAACAGGGTGCCAACCTTGTGCCAAGAACCAGGCTAGGCACCCCACTGAACCACAGGCTCAGCCACATTCCTCTCCCTACCACATAACTCATCGACCACACTCCCCCTTAGTCTTTGTACTTCCTGTTCCCTCTTCCCGCAGACATCCTCGTGGTCCACTTCCTCCCTTCCTTCAGACTTCCTGCTTAAATATCACCTCATCAGAGGGCCCTTTCTGATCACCTAATATGAACATAAGAACACACACATCCTCCTCCATCTCTCTTCCCTTACTTTGCCTTATTTTTTCCCATAGCACTTGCCACCTGACATATTATTTTCTTTTGTCTAATTGTGCCTCCCCACACACACATAAAATTTTGAGTTCTGTGAAAATAAGCCAGTGTCATTAGGATGTGAGTGCATATACAAATATGTGAATACATTCATCTATTACATAATTTTATACATTTATATACTTCCTAGAGATAGTTTATTTGGTCCACTGGACCCAAGTAGTGATTATTTAGAAGTAGTGCTCAACTCAGTGTATTTTGTAATCAAATATAAATTCATAGCCAGAGGTGCAAACTGTTTTTCTCCAAAGTAATATGAGGACTAAGTGATCACTTAGAAATCTAAGGCAATTTCTGACATCCACAAAGAATGCATCTACAACCTGAGGCCACTGTGCACCTCACACACTCAGCTCAGACAGGTCAGCCAGAACTGACTTAAGACACAGAACAGAAATCTCACACAGCAGGATGCAATTATGACAAGTTTCAGGAGAGAGGAAGGGACAAAACAAGCCTTCCTACCTTTCTACCTGCTCACTGACAAAGGAGGTTACTGGGGAAAACCCACAGAAAGGAATTTTAATATACCTGGCCCAGAAAAACAATCAGCTCCGGTGGTGCTGTGATTAAGCACTCAGGTGACCAAAAGGTCGGCAGTTCTAACCCACCAGCCCTCTATGGGAGAAAAATATGGCAGTATGTTTCTATAAAGATTAAACCAAAAACCAAACTCACTGCTATCCCGTCAATTAGACTCATAGCGACACCTCCTTGGGTTTCCAAGGGGGTATCTGTACGGAAGTAGATTGCCCAGTCTTCCTTCCGAGGAGTGGCTGATGGGCTTGAACTGCCAGGTTTCTGGTTAGCAGTCAAATGCCTTAGGCACTATGCCACCAGAGCTCCCATAAGGCTATAAAAGAACCATACACACCTGTTCTGACTTACCTACAAATTTTTAGACACAGTTAGGAATGGATCTCATTCATAACCTGTGGACTCCCTGTAAGCCCTGGAAACCCTATGAGACAAGTCTACTCTCTCTTACAGGGTCACTATGACTCAGAATCAACTCAACAGCAATGGGTTTTTTGGGGGCCTGGGAAATAAAAACTGTGCTCTCTTGTTCTTTTTTTTTTTCTTTTTTATAGAACAGAGAGGAAAGAGGGTGCTGGAAATAAGACTGAAGTATAATAAAAGATTCCAGAGCAATTAATTTTTCTATCACAAAATTAAATCATTTGTGTTTTACCCACATCTCAATTGAGAGAATACATTAGTATAATCCAATAAAAAAAGAATGAAGTTTGAAAAAAATTAAGAAACCAGCCAGGTCCTATTATGCAAGAGCTTTGATTTCAAAGGAGCATACAAGTTAATAACCAAGTACCACACCAAGGGAGTGTCCTGATAGTTCCGTCCAGAGCTCTGTGAGTTATTTTTGAGGGTTGAGCATTCAGTGCTTACAGCTCTAACCACTTGTTGAGAGGACTGCTGAGAAGCACTTACAGCTCTGACTGCTCACTCAAAAGTATTGCAATTGACCTTGTTCTACTCAAATCAAGAAAAGGTTTAGTACAAAGCTGCACATAATCGGCATTTCTATAGTTAGAAACCACCACAGATTGGGGATTGGTTTGGTGTCACTTCTTTACCTTCCTATTTTTATGAGAAAGAACTTATAACAAAAACTGGCTAAAAAAAGAATACTGCAAAATAAAACAGTTAGGAAAAAAAGGATAAAGGTATCAAAAACTGACTGAATTATTCTGTTACCTATATCACCTATCACCTGACATTATTTCCCAGTATGCTGTTGTTGTTAGGTGCCATCAAATCAGTTCCAACTCATAGAGACCCAACGCACAACAGATCAAAACACTGCCCAGTCCTGCACCATCCTCACAACCATTGTTATACTTGAGCTCCTTGCTACAGCCACTGTGTCAATCCATCGCATTGAGGGTCTTCCTGCTTCTCTCTGATGATCTACTTTACCAAGCATGATGTCGTTCTCCAGGGACTGGTCCCACGTGACAACGTGACCAAAGTACAAGAGGTGAAGTCTCGCCATCCTTGCTTCAAAGGATCATTCTGGCCGCACTTTACCCAAAACAGATTTGTTTTTCTTTGGCAGTCCACAGCACCTTCAGTATTCTTTGCCAACACCACAATTCAAATGCATCAATTCTTCTTCAGTCTTCTTTATTCATTGTCCAGCTTTTGCATGAACATGAGGTGACTGAAAATACCATGGCTTGGGTCAGGCACACCTTGGCCTTCAAAGTGCCATCTTTGCTCTTTAACCATTTAAAGAGGTCTTTTGTAGATCTGCTCCATGCAATGTCATTTGATTTCTGGACTGCTGCTTCCATGGATGTTGATTGTGGATCCAAGTAAAACGAAATACTTGACAACTTCAATCTTTTTTCCATTTTGATAATATTTCTTATTGATCCAGTTGTGAGGATTTTGTTTTCTTTATGTTGAGGTATAATTCATACTGAAGGCTGTAGTCTTTGATCTCTAGCAGTAAATGCCTCAAGTCTTCTTTGCTTTCAACAAGCTAGGTTGTATCATCTGCATATCACAAGTTGTTAATGAGTCTTCTTCCAATCCTAATGCCATGTTCTTCTTTATATTTTTCAGCTTCTTGGATTATTTGCTCAGCATACAAATTGAATAATTATGGTGAAAAGACACAGCCCTGATGTACACCTTTCCTGATTTTAAACCATGCAGTGTTCCCTTGTTCTGTTCAAATGACTGCCTCTTGGTCTAGGGACAGGTTCCAAATGAGCACAATACAGTGTTCCGGAATTCCTATTCTTTGCAGTGTTATCCATAATTTGTTATGATCCCTACAGTCTAATGCCTTTGCATACTCAATAAAATACAAGTAAACATCTTTCTGGTTATTCTCTGCTTTCAGTCAAGATCCACCTGACATCAGTAAAAATATCCCTCATTTGTGCTCTCTTCTGAATCCAGCTTGAATTTCTAGCAGTTCCCTGTCTATGTACTGCTGCAACTGTTTTTAAATTACTGTCAGCAAAATTTTACTTGTGTGTGACATTAATGATACTGTTCAATAATTTCCACATTCTGTTGGATCACCTTTATTTGTCAGTCCCTTCTCCCTGTCATCACTAAAATTAAAAGTACTGGGCTTTTGAAAGATAAAGGGAACTATTACTCTAACGTGGAAGTTTTTGATCTCAGGACCCCTTTAAAAAAAAAAAAAATCCAAACCCATTTGAATCAAGTCAGTTATAACTTATAGTGACAATATATGAAAGAGCAGACCTGCTCCACAGAGTTTTCAATGCTGTGATCTTTACAGAAGTAGACTGCCACATCTTTCTCCCATAGAGTGGCTGGTGGGTTTGAACCGCCAACCTTTTGGTTCGCAGTTGAGTGCTTTAACCACTGTGCCACCAAGAAGGAGTCAAAGAATTTCAGATTATGTGAGTTCCATCTATCAATATTTATGATATTAGGAACTAAAATGGAGACATTTACTAATATTTATCATTTAAAATAAACTCATTGTATTTTAGCGTATTTTATGAAAGATAATCATATTGTCCAAAATAAAAAGATTATTATTTGATATATCATAACTCAGCTCAACAAGTAGTAGTTTCTTAAATGTTAGCTGCAATGAGAAATCTGAAACTCTACCTAATCTGAAACTTAGGCAAATCTTAAGCTCTATCTGCACAGAGCTCTCAGACCCACAACTGAGAAGGCAACGCCTTTTCCAGGGGAGTGTCTTCTTGGAGTGCAAGGAAAAGGAACCCAAGGGAAGCCTTGTAAAAAAGCATCATCCCAAAAGAAGATAAAACTCTTGGAGGGTGGGATTATATATACCACCCAGACTCAGTTTTCTGATAAACTTTACATATTCTGTTACATAAAAATACATTAGTCTATCTCGCACTTTGAATGGATTTTTACCCATGCATGGTTTTGTAACATCATGTATCTGTCATTTTGAAAACAGGTGTTTACTGAGTTATACAGATCTTCCAAATGTTGATATATTTCATTATACAGTACAATATTTTATAAAACCACAGTTGTTAATATCCATGACAAACTCATGAGCATAATCTTTAAGTATCAGGAGTCTGTCAAGCTCATGATGGGGATATAATTTTTCCAAAATTCTAATTACTAGCTGGGAAGCTCTAGTTTTATCATTGGCACCAAATACAGTTGTTTTCCTTGAAAAGCAGACACATTGCCTTTATTTTTAAGAAAATGTCTGACAGATTCCCAGGTCTTTGCCTGGCAAGTCATTCTTTCAAGTAAAATGGTGTTCAGTGAAAAACGTGGCTAGCTCAACTCACAACTCGATCACACAAGTGTTTTTCTTCAAGAAACTATTTTGGCAAGTGGCAGAAGTGGTTTATGCACACTTACCATCTTGTCACACAGAATATTAAAAAGATAGATATTCAAGGCTTGAGCTTTCATAACATCAACAATGTTTACTGCTTAATCAAGCACATTCTTAAGTAAAACTGGCTTTTTTGTTTGTTTTGTCTGGAAGTGTGTGGTGGAGGAGAATTCGTACAGTGTCACCCAGGAACACACGCAGGTGTGCTGTAGAGCATACACACAGTGGGCGATGAAGAGTACACTGACCATTAGTAGTTTGATGCCTGTGGTAGTTCAGTTTGTGTGTCAACTTGGCTGGGTCTGGTTGAGTTGCTGGGCAGCTGGATGTAGTATTCCCCATGATGAAACTGGTAATCAACACCATGGTGGAATCAACCGTGAGCAGCTGAGTAGCTGCCTTAGGGAATGTGGTCTGCTTCCTGTATATAAGCAGAAGCCTTGGGGAATGGTCTCTAGCCTATGGCACACTTGGACCCTGCATGTAGCTGTGTCATTGTTCAGCAGCCTGCCATGCTCTGCTGACCTTGGGACTTACAATGGACTTAAATTAATGGCCTGCCGTGTGGTTTGGTAACATCAGGGCTATGCCTTTTTACTTGTCAACCTTGGGCTTGTTAGCCTCAGCAGCCAGTAGCTGCCTGAGTGAAGAAAAGCCTCTAGCTTCAGTGGGCCAGGAGCAGGAGGAAGAGCTGGACCCCAAGGTTGAGGGGCTTTCACCCAGCCCCTAGAGCCTGGCACTTTGAATTTGGACTTAAAGCCTCCTAACTGTAAGATAATAAACTCCTGTTTGTTAAGGCCATCCCATTTGTGGTATATTTGTGTCAGAGTGGCACTGTTGTTGTTGTTATGTGCTATTGAGTCAGACCAGACTTACAGTGACCCCTCCTTGAGTTTCTGAGACAATATCACTACAGAACGGAAGTAGATTGCCCAACCTTCCTTCCGAGGAGTGGCTGGTGGGTTTGAACCACCAGACTTCTGGTTAGCAGTCAAATGCCTTAGGCACTATGCTACCAGAGCTCCTAGAATGGCACTAGGTAACCAGAACAATGCCACTGTCTTCATTCGCACTAAAGTACAGTTTTACCGACCATTTCTTTTGCACCACTGCAGCAAATATCAACAATTAAAAAAAAAAAAAAAAATCTTAATATTATGAAGAAAATAGTTTTGAATTGAACACTCCCTGAAAAACATCTCAGGTACCCTCAGAGATCTGTAAGATGACACTTTGAAAACCAATCAAAAAGTTCAACAAAACCATCACTTGGAGTTATTCATCCACAGGCAGTGAAAGTAAGTGAAACGGTGAAGCCAATGAGTATTGGGGTATCACTAGGCAAGGACAGTTATCATACCCTAAAGGAAAGGGTTCATTTTCTTCTAAGTTCTAGCTCCTTAAATTCAACATCAAGAGAATCTCCTGAGGGCAGTAAAACGTGGGCAAATCTTTAGCTCTACCTGCACAGAGCTCTTGGACCCACAACTGAGAAGGCAACACCTTTTCCAGGGGAGTGTCTTCTTGGAGAGCAAGGAAAAGGAACCCAAGGGAAGCCTTGTAAAAAAGCATCATCCCAAAAGAAGATAAAACTCTTGGAGGGTGGGATTATATACACTACCCAGAACCAGTTTTCTTTCAAGTTAGAACACAAGAGTAAATGCTAGGCTGCCACCCAGATAGCTGGATGCCTTAGAAAGATCATCCACTTCACAAATACAACTGGAGCTTGGGTCTGGGCTCTGGCACTTAGTATCCAGGAGAGCATAAGCAGGAGCCTAGCTCACTGTTTGCATGAGTAGAATAACATCAACCTCAGAAGTTTGTTGTCGGGAACAAGGGAAATAATATATGGGACAGCGTGAGCACTAAGCAGAAATTCAATGACTAAGGTGAGAGGCCATCTTGCTATCAGAAAGACAGCAAAACAAGGGCTGCTGTTGCTACTTGCTAAATTACAGACCAAGCATAGCCCTCACAAGGCACTCAATAAATGAGCTGAGCATTATGGGTGAGAGAAACAAGCAGGCTATGATATGGGACCATTAGTTTTGTTTTGTTTCAAATTTTTATTGTAATTTGGGTGAAGGTTTACAGAGCAAATTCATTTTCCTCACAGCAGCTCACATACACTCCCACGACATTGACTACAATTTCCCACAATACAACAGCTTCCCTCCCACTTCCTCCCCATAGTTACCTCTTCCCTGTGTCCTTCCCTCCCATGCACTCCTGCTCCCTGAGCTGTCTCCCTATGCATAAACAGCCCTTCTGTTTTCCCATGAGTGATCCCTCCAAGGAGTATATCTACCTAATGTAAATGTTCAGCTCATATGCCTGTCTTTTGTTAGGCTGGAAGCCACAGGAGTGAGTTCAATTGCAGACCTGAAGGGCAGCTAGGAGCCATAGTCTCAGGGGTTCCATCAGGCTCTATCAGGCCAACAAACCTGGTCCCTTTTTTTTTTTTTTTAAATATGATTTTGAGTTTTGTTCCACATTTTCTCCCACCCTATCCAGGACCTCCTACAAACATCTCCCACCAAATGGTTGACAATGGTAGCCAGGCACCATCTAGTTCTTCTGGTGCTAATGTTGTGCACCATGCGATCCTCAGTTGGACAGACTGAGGATCGCATTGTGTACAAGTCGCTTGGACTAATTGTTTCCATGCATCCTTGGTTTTCTTCACTCTTCTTTGCTCTGGACACAGAGAGACCCATCGTTGCATCTAGATGGCCACTTGCAAGCTTTTAAGATACCAGTTGCTACTTGCCAAAGTAGGATGTGGAACAATGTTTTCGTGTAGTATGTTATGCCAATTGAGCTTGATGTCCCCTGAAACCACCAGGACCATTAGTCTTGATCTCTCATTTCTATTAGCCTCTCTCCCTTCAAAACTATCATTTGTTCCTTTGCCAGTTCTCCTTCTTTTTCCATTCCCTCATTTCTTCTTTTTTTCTCCTCCTCTGTCTGTGACCTGGCAGTCATTTCCAATGGTAGCTACAATCACTGCTTAGCCAGCAGGAAAAATGAAGAGTCCCTTACTCATTCCTCAGGCAGAATACACAGCCCCCTCACCTTCAAAAAAAAAATCAAAAAACTAATCTTTTCATTCAATCAACTAGCTGTCATCAAGCTTGAAACATGAGAAAGGAATGCTGTAAATCAACTCCCAGCAGAGATAATTTTTTTTTTCCCTTAAAAGTGACATGCACTGCAAGTGTTAGATACAGTGAGAAAACATGGGTTGCTGCTGAGAAGCTGTCATGCAGGCTTCATCTGCCGTGGTGCATGTGGTCACAATGATTTAGTAGAAAACATCATTATTTGTAAACCAGTGGTTTGACACCGGAAATTTGAGCTAAAAACCAAGGCGATGGTATGAAGAGAAAGACCAGAATCTTAATCTGCACCATAATGCATTGCCTTGCATACAGAATAAGCAGATAGCAAAATTCAGCTGCACTCTGTATATTTTCTCAGGAGAAATATATACCAGTTCCATGTAATGTAGTAAGAATCTGAAAGAAGGGAAAATTCAAGATTTTAACAAAAAGAATGGTTGTCTTTCTTCTAAACAAGGTTCAAATAGACAAATCACAGGTGCTTATCAGGATTTTTTTGGTTTGTGTTTTTAAGAAGTTATTTTCTCCCCAAAAATACTGGTGCAGAATACTTTCATGTTTGTTCTGGGAACCCAGGGGAAGAAACAGACGTGCCTACAGAAATGTTATGATCGCATAAAAGTACACTGACCATCAGTTCCTTTGATTTATTTTATTCTTTCAGGAAACTACCTTAAAATGAAACTGCAAGTGTGAAAGGTTATGTAACCATTAACAGCAGATGATTTGCTTGTCATTCATTATAAATGAGAACTGTATCATGGAATGAAGGGAATCATCTTACTCATCTCTTCGTACTTGCAGGTTTTTGACTCACAGCTTTGTATTTATTTAGTACTTAAAAAAAATTCCAAAGTACTTTTGTCATTTAAAAATCTTTAACTTGGCTTTTGATGATACATAAAAATTGGTAGTTAAAGATAAAGTGGATACAGATAAAAAATACTAGCTTTAATTTATAAATAAGGAAGTGTCACATGTTCAAAGTTAAAGCATCATTTTGATGTCATGAGGCAAGCAAGATTTTGGTTTTTGACTATACAATGGATATATTTTTTAATTGTCATTTTAATTATTTAACTTCTCATTACAGAAAATTTCAAACACATGCAGAAGTATACAGACTACTCCTGGAGCCCACCTTTTAGCCAAACAATAGATTGGCCTAAAAACAGACTGAGAGGAATGCGCTTCTTAGAAGTCAACTATAACAGACCAAAAGGGCAACATCTGCCCAAAAGCAAAGAGGAGGAGGGAGGGAAGGAGGGGCTGGGGAAGGGGTGGAATGGAAAAAGGAACCCGTGGTGCAAACGGGGAGAGTGCTGACACACGGCGGGATCGCAAGCAATGTCACAGGACAATTTGTTTTCTATTGATTGGAAAAACTAATTTGCTATGCAAACTTTCCCCTAAAGCACAATAAAATGTTTAGAAGAAAAAAAATGTAGAATTGTATAATGAACCCACCAGTACCTATTACCCAGTTTGAACAATCTTTTATCTATATCCCACCACCCCCTGCCTACCTCTGGATTATTGTGAAGTAAATTACAGACATCATATCATTTCATTAGTAAGTATTTCAAAACGTA
>NW_006921824.1:2126564-2128668 GCF_000298275.1 Orycteropus afer afer | reverse complement strand
AAAAGTTTTTGTTTAACAATTTGTTTGAATTAGAATTCAAATAAAGTTCATACATTGCTACAGGTTAACATGTCTCTCTTTTGTTAGGTTCTCTCTTCCTCTCTTTTCTTTATTTCTTACAATTTTTTGGTTAAAGAAACCAAGTGTCTTGTCCTGTAAAATTTTTACCTCAATCTGGATTTTGCTGATCACATCCCAGTAGTGTCATTTAAAATGTCCCCCTGGCCTCTGTATTTCCTCCAAACCAGTGGTTAGATCTGGAGGCTTGATCAGATTTAGGTTGAGTTTTTGGCAAGAATACTTCCCAAACAGGGCACCCGCGGCCCAGCAGTGGAATTCTTGTCTTCCATGCAGGAGCCCTAAGTGTGATTCCCGGCCAATTCACTTCATATGGAACTACCACCCATGGTGGTGTCACCATGTCCTCCTGTCAGTGGAGGCTTATGTCTCGCTATGTTGCTGAACAGGTTTCAGCAGAGCTAGACTGAGACTAACCAGGAAGAAAGGCCTGACAGTCTACTTCTGAAAACCAGCCAATGAAAACCCTACCCATCACAGTCTGATCTGCAACTGCTCACGGGGCTGTCACAGGAGGAAGCATTTTGCACCATTTTGCATGGGGTTGCCACGAGTCGGGGGCTGACTCCACAGCAACAAACAACAACCTCATAGATGGTGGTCTGCTACTCTCAGGAGGCATATAATGTCTGGTTTTCTCTCTGAGGGCCCACCATTGAAGTATGAGGTATATCTGGTGTGCAGGCAAATTTCATTCATGCCACCTTTTCTTCAAATCTTAAAATGTTGTATCATGATTCCTAACAGCATAAAAATGCAGCACCATAATTCTAACCTGTCCCCACATGATGGGATATCTTTAATTTTTTCCTGTTGTAGCTCTTCAAATTATGGGCAATCCTCAGGTAAGGAACACCCTATTTCAAAGGATACCTTTATGTCAAATTTGTAAGTAAGTCAGAACAGGTGCATACAGTTCTTATTTAGATTTACATTAGTGCAAGAAAAGGCTCGAAGCCTTTTAAATGATTTAAAAGCTGCCCACGCAGTAAGTGAAGGTGACTGCAATGAACAATTTCTTGCCAGTAGGGGTTGGCTCAAGGAGCTCTAGTGACACAGAGGTTCAGGCATTCAGCTATGAACCAAAAGGTCAGTAGTTTAAACCCACCAGCCACTCTGCAGGAGGAAGAAGAAGGAGTTTGCTTCTGTAAACATTTAGAGCCTTGGAAACCCTACGGAGTAGTTCTACTCTGGCCTGTAGGTTTGCTATGAGTTGGACTGAACTCCATGGCAGTGGGTTGGTTTTGCAGGGATTGATTCAATCATTTCAAAGTAAGGGCAAATTTACATAACATTAAAGGGAAAGTGTGAGTTGTCCATAAGTTGGATGTTCATAACCCAGGGATTTACTGGTGTTGTAAGGTGCTGTTGAGCTGGTTTCAATTCATAGTGACCCCACGTACAACAGAACAAAACACTATCTGTTCCTGCTCCATCCTCACCATCTCTCCTGTGTTTGAGCCTACTGTTGCTGCTACTATGTCAATCCATCTGGTTAAGGGTCTTTCCCTTTTTCACTGGCCCTCTACTATACCAAGCATGATTTCCTTCTCCAGGGACTGGTCCCTCCTGATAATATGACCAAAGCACAAGACAAAATCTGGCCATTCTTGCCTTGAAGGAACATTCTAGTTGTACTTCTTTCTAGACAAATTTGTTCCTTCTTCTGACAGTCCACAATATATTCGATGTTCTTCACCAACACCACAATTCAAATGCATCAATTCTTCTGCAATCTTCCCTATTCACTTTCCAGCTTTCATATGCATGTGAGGTGAATGAAAATGCCATGGCTTGGGTCAGGCACACCTTGGTCTTCAAAGTGACATATCTTTGCTCTTTAACATTTAAAGAGTTTTCTTTTCTTTTTTTTTTTTTTTGCAGATTTGCCCAATGCAATATGTCATTTGATTTCTTGATTGCTGCCTCCATAGACATTGATTGTGGATCCAAGTAAAATGAAATTCTCGACAACTTCAATCTTTCCTCCATTTATCATGATGTTGCTTATTGGTCCAGTTGTAAA
>NW_006921824.1:2123878-2125109 GCF_000298275.1 Orycteropus afer afer | reverse complement strand
TTTCCTCTTTCCTTGTCTTTTTAATGACCTTTGCTTTCTTCATGTATGATGTTCTTGATGTCACCCCACAACACACCTTCTCTTTGGTCATTGGTATTGAGTGTGTCAAATTTTTTCTTCAGATAGTATCTAATTCAGGTGGGATATAGCCAAAGTCATATTTTAGCTCTGTGCACTTGTTTTTTACTTCAGTTTCAACTTAAACTTGCATAAGAAAGATTGATGGACTATCCCACAGTTGGCCGCTGGCCTTGTTCTAGCCATCATCTCTTTCTACAGATATCGCTGATTTGATTCCTGTGTATTCCATTTGGCAAGACCCATGTGTATAAGTCACCATTTATGTTGGTGAAAAAAGTATTTGCAATGAATAAGTCATTGGTCTTGCAAAATTCTATCATGCAATTTCTGGTGTCACTTCTATCACCAACCATATTTTCCAACTACTGATGCTTCTTGTTTCCAACTTTTGCAATTCAGTCACCTGGTATACTAGCTATGAATTTAGTCTGATGCATTTTCACCAGTTTCCTTTATTTCAATCTATTCTTTTGCCACTCTACTATTTCAGGTAAAAACTAGCCCAGTAACTCAAGAGATAATCATAATGCTGAATATAATGACAGCTCCCACACCATGCATTGAAAACCCAGGTCTGCTTCAACTATATATTTCAGCTTGATTAGGCTGCAGATCCAGTTACTAGCTTTAGAAAGCGTTAGCCAGATTGAAGTAAGACTGACAATAAACAGCTATTTCAAAATAATAAATCACTTCAACTGTGTCTACTTCAGCCACAGTGTTCAGGGGAATTCTTCATCTGATCAAGAGATAACACAATTCTCACAATGAACAATTGTGATGAGTTTCTGATCCAGGTGGTAATGTTTTGCCTCCGGCTCTGCAAAAGACTTCACAAGGAGACTATTGTCAATAATGTTTTTTCTTGTTCTATGAAGTTCCCAACTTCCCCAATTCCTCAGTCAGTGAAGAACTCAGTAAGTTCAATACTCACTGCAGAGGTTAGACCAAGCCATTTGTTCTTCTTATCCAAGCATTATGCACACATCTACATTCAGCTCACTGTATCACCAAACTGAAGATATACTTACCATCAATTCAGTTGTTAAATCTTCAAAGCTTTATATATTCTATTATTTCTTCAAACTTCATTACCAAACATTTTTATATCGATTTGGAAGATGTTATACCACTTGGCAAAATACTGCCT
>NW_006921824.1:2116045-2117033 GCF_000298275.1 Orycteropus afer afer | reverse complement strand
GATGATGATAGGAGCCCTGGTGGTGCAACAGTTATGCACTTGGCTGTGAGCCAAAAGGTTGGTGGTTTGAACATATCCAGTGGTTTGGTGAGGGAAAAAACCTGGCCATCTACTCCCATAAAGATTACAGCCTAGAAAATCCTGTGGGGCAGTTCCACTCTGTCACATGAGGTCACTGAGTCAAAATCAACTGAATGGCACCTAACAAAAAAATGGTGATGAATAAAAACCCAGTGAGTACTAAACAAAACACCAGATTGCCAGATTTAGCAAATGTAGTTAGTCTGGCAATCCAACCAGGAGGCAATAAAATACCAACCAGACTAATTTAAGACACTGATTTTTTTCTAATCTTTCATAAAATGTCCTTTGCATGATTTCAACAATAGAAATTTCTACTGAATATGAATTAAGATTGCATAGGTATCACAAGCCATAGAAAACCCATTCTTACCTTCAGTGAAACTCCCTGTCAGAGTTATTACGACAAATACTTTCCCCTCTGGCTCCAGATCCACCTAGAAAGAGGGGGAAAAATGTTTTATTTCAATTTTAAAGTACTTGATGTGGCCCTCAACTCTTTACAGAGGCCAAAATGTACAAATCAGGATCATCAATCAGATTCACGGCATTTATTAAAAAGTAGAGGGGCATAAGTGAAATCTCAAAGAGTTGTAAAGGTAGACACAAATCTAAAAGAAACTAGGTCCTTTCAGAGTTTCCTTCCTCTTAAATTTTATTTTGTCATTTTTGACTTTTTGTGATATAGAGAAGCACCTATAAACTCTTGGTAACTGTTTTTCAGACATTGTCAACTTACATAAACAACTTGGAAGAGTGGTATTTTATTAAATCCCATGGTAAGCACATGAAGTTGATAAAGGTACTAACAATCTGTCAACTGCAAGTCTTTAGTTATATCAAGAAAAAGTATAAAGAGCACAGTGCTGTGTCTTGCCTATGCCATTTCCACCAAAGTCTATAATCT
>NW_006921824.1:2109305-2115490 GCF_000298275.1 Orycteropus afer afer | reverse complement strand
GACTCGACGGCACATAACAACAACAACAAGGAGGAAGGTGAAGGGAAGTCGAGTACAGATATGGATGGTCAATTCTGGTAGAATATTCAATGTAAATAAACTGCAGATCATATGGTGTATCAGAAAGAACTCTGAAAGGGATTAGGACATGGACTCCTGTCTGACTCTGCCACTGCTGGCTTTGGACCTTGGGCAAGGCCCTTTGTTCACTTCAAATCTCACTGTTTTCATCTGAAAGCCTAAAACCACCTGCTTTCGAATTGATTACAACTCCTGGCGACCTCATGTGTCAGAGAAGAACTGTCCTCCACAGCGTTTTAAATGGCTGATTTCCAGAAGTAGATCACTAGGCTTTTCTTGTGAGGTGCCTCCAGGTAGACTAGAACCTCTAACCTTTCAGTTAGCAGCTAAACACGTTAGCTAGATACACTACTCAGGGGCTCCATCTGAAAGCCCATGACATCATTATTCAGCATTTCTGACACAGTTTCTATCAGATGATCTCAAAGAACTTTAACAGTACTATTTACTGTTCTTATTTATTTACTAGGAAAGGTCGGCGGTTCAAACCCACCAGCCACTCCGCAGAAGGAAGACTGGGTAATCTACTTCCATAAAGATTTACCACCTTGGAAACCCAAAGAGGGTCGCTATGAGTTGGAATCAACTCAATGGCAGTGAATTTGATTTTGGTTGTTGTACTTACAGGTGAACAAAGACCCTCTCTTCCACTGTAAAAATGCACTAACCGTACCCTAGGTCATGACCACATTCTTTTTATTATTATTATTATTTTATTTTAACATCACACCCTGTTTTCAAAACAAAAGATCTCTGTTTGGTACCAATTCAAAAAGTTTTACCTGTTCTTACAACCCTCCCTTTCTCTGCATAAAATCTGTTACCAACTTGGTTACCACACTGCAAATCACCCCAGTGTTCAAATCAGCTATTAGTATCATGACTCCTGCTAACTTAACAATCTTCCCTTAACTATGTTAACACCTCTTATGAATCTTTATAGAAGTTCTGAAAATAGAGCACTCAGGAGAGATGACTAAACAGGATGTCAGTTTTTAATTGTCTCCATTCTCTGCCTTGACTTGTCTCAAGTCAAAAAATATGTTATTTTTAAAAGCCACTCCTTCGTCTTTAATATAAAGGCCTGGAGGAGAACACATGCACACACACATCCATACACACTCGCTCTCGTAATATAAACTACTGCTGGCACAGAAGGAGTGCTGCCAGCTTCAGGACAGACAGACTGCCAGGGCAGCCTCTGTGATTCTCCAGCCCAAGGCCAGTAAAGGTTCCCTCCAACACTGCCCTG
The DNA here is from genome assembly GCF_000298275.1 of Orycteropus afer afer. NCBI lineage: Eukaryota > Metazoa > Chordata > Mammalia > Tubulidentata > Orycteropodidae > Orycteropus > Orycteropus afer. The sequence goes on along the minus strand of NW_006921824.1, from coordinate 2,114,157 downwards.
CAGGCCTGCAAAGCAGGCCACTCCCCTGGTAGGTCAGGAGCAGTTCTGACAGATGGGACATTCCACCACTTAGACCCAGGAATCTGACAACAGAATTTTCTTACTCATTTTTAATTCATGCCACCATCACTGTGGAAGAGCCAGATTCAAACGCCATCTTCAAACGCCATCTTCAAGCCTAGTCCATATAGGGCTGACGGTCTAAGAACCTCTGACTTTAGAACAGGATTTTACATACTGCAGGTTGAGACTCATTAGTGCTGGAAAACAATTCAGTCGGCTATAAACAGCAAGGTTTCAAAGGTATAATAAAACAGAAATATGAAACTGCTGCTTGCAATTCTGTATAGATGTATAATGGCTTATGGGTTGCAAAGTAAACAGGTATTTCGTATTGCAGGTCATGGTGAAACAGTTTGAAAATGCTGCGTTAGAGGCTTTCTGTTCCATCTACACGATGCTGATAAGCTGTTGTCATCCACTTACAGTGGTTGTGTGGGTACCTCCAGTAGCGGTCAACTATCTCCGTAGCTGGCCTATTTCTTCACTGGACTCTCTAAAAAGATCTTACACTCTGTAAGCAGAAGGAACTCTGGAAGCATAGTGCCTAAGGCACTTGACTGCTAACCAGAAGGCTGGTGGTTCAAACCCACCAGCCACTCCTTGGAAGGAAGGTTGGGCAATCTACTTCCATAGTGATACCGCCTCAGAAACCCAAAGGGGGTCGTTGTGAGTCGAATCCGACTCCATGGCAGTGGTTGTGTTTGCGCCAAATCCAAATACGTGTCTATCTTATCTCAGCTGACCTCTCGGCAGCATCTGATCCTCTCAACAGCTTCCTCCTTCATGCCTTTCCTTTTCCCTGCTTCCAGGACACCCTGTTCTCCTGGTACTCCTCTCACTCTTCCCTAACTTTGCCTCTAGGCATCTCTTTCTCTTTCTGCCTTTAAATCTTGCTGCTCCTCCTTCCTCTTTTCTTCCTATTGAACGATTCAGACTCAATATTTCAAAACCCCTTGAGGTAGATACTCAACTTCAGAGGAACAGTGGAGGAGAAAACATCCTGGAACTTCCAGGCAGGTCAGAGTGTAGTCAAGGGCAAGAAGTAGGGTCAGATTCATTTTGCAAGCACCAAGTTTCAAGCATAGACCTCTCTCAAAACTGCCCATGAATCTTTTCTGAAAATCTCCATCCCAGTGTCCCAAAGGTTCCTTTAATTCAACTGATGCAGAGTTCCACTACTTATCCTGCACTATCTAATCAACAGTCCCCTCCCCACGTCTGTGACCCTACCATTTACCCAGCAGCTCATGATGGAAGCTCACATTCCACCACATGCATATAATCACTACCAGCTCCCATCCAGTCTGCTTTCTGAGTCTCTCTTAAACCTGTCCCCTCCTCTCCACTCCTAGTGCCTGGCCTCATCTGGACTTTTGCAGAGGTCTTCTAGTTGTTTGTCTCCAGATTCACAGTCTCTCAGCAGCTGCCAATGTCCTGTTTCAAAAATGAAAATCTGACCATGCCACTTCCTAACTTTAATGTTTCCTCTTCCTTCCATGAAAAGGTCCAAACTCCTAAGCATGACACATAGTCCTGTGTACTGTGTCCCTGACTACCCTCATTCAATATTTATCTCAGTCTACTTTGGTTACTTATAGAATCTTGGGAGGCATGTTATTTCAATCAACCTGAGAGATGAACAAATATGTGTTATGGGTCAGGCTCACTGGGGAATGTAATCACTCATACATATCTGGAGTTTATTGCCTAGTGACTTTGGATATGCTGATTCTTCCTAATGGGAAACCCTCCCCTCTCTTTTTCTTATGTGTCAAAGTCCTACCTGTCCATCAAGACTCAACTCAAAATTCACCTTTTCATGGAGACATCCCCCACCTCTCTTAGACAGCTAGGCAAACCTACACCTACATGGAGACCAGTGTCAGAACCCACATGATGTGGCTGTTACTATGTGCTATCCCTAGGACTCTGCCTCATATACAGAGGACTTAAAGTTGTTGATGAATGAATGAATGAACATGGAAATCCCAACTCCTTCAGCAGTTTCATTTAGGCCATGGTTTACACCTCTCCCTCACCATTATGGTCATTTTCCCCCAGATATACCCCTATGTCTTCCCATCTCCCTTAAACAATGAACCTATAGGTATGACCTGACTCTCACAGGGAACAGACATCAAAATCATCCACAACCTCAATCTTCACAATGCTCTTCACTGCTGCAGACTACATGAGCACTCTAAGTAGTTTCAGTGACCCAGGTCAAGTTTGCCATGAAACGAAACTTCTGTGTGTCTTTTCTATGTGCTATAAAAGTATGTTTCCTACATCCCATGTTGGTGCAGTGGTTAGGCCTCAAAACTCCCACAAAAACCTAGGTACTTCATTATTGTGTCTGCAGATTTTCAGCTTACGATTTCAGGCTCCAAGGTTCATCATATCCCAAGTCCTATTAGTTCATTCATGCTGCTTCTCACTTTTACAGCCTCCTAAATGTGGGCCTCAGATGAGCTGTCATCACCTAGGGCAATGATGGAATGTCCAAAAGAATGAGGCTGAGGCCAGAGTGCTCAGGCAGGCCCCTCACAAATATGGATATATTAGAGTCCCCCCACCCCCAACAGTCAATCAGGAAGTAATGAATCCTCTATCTCTTTCTTACCTATAGAATATTTCTATTGATAAGAAGTGCAACTCCCTTGCTGAAACCCAGAAAGGAGCAACCATAAAAAATGACATCCTTACACACAAATAAATGAATAAAAACTCTGCATCAACAATGGCACTAGAACAACATCATATGCAAAAAACTGAACTTTGTCCCATAGATTGTAACTTATTCATAAAATAACTCAAAATAGATCACTGGGCTAAAATGTGAAAACTAAAACTTTAAAACTTCTAGAAGAAAATCTTTGGGACCTTGGATTGGGCAAGTATTTCTTAGATAGGAAATCAAGAGTACAATCTATAAAAGAACAAATTGATAAATATGACATCATCAACTAAAATCTCTGCTATTTGAAAGACACTGTCGAGAAAAAAAAAGACAAACTTTTGAAAAAATATTTGTAAATCATATCTGATAAAATACTTGTATATAGAATACATAAGGAACTCTCACAACTCAACAATAAGAAAACACAATCCAACTTTTACAAACATGGACTCACCAAAGAAGATATACAGGTTATCAGTACATAAAAAGAAGTTCAACATCATCAATCATTAGGGAAATGAAAATTAAAGCCACAAAAGAGGGGAAAAATGTTCACCAACTGGTTAATGTATTTTAAAAATGTGGTAGATCCCACAACAGAATACTATTCAATGATAAAAAAAGGAATGAACTATTGACACACACAGCATCATGGAAGATCTCAAAATACTGAGGAAAGAAGCCAGATGAAAAAGAGTACATTCTGTATGATTCTATTTATATGAAACTCTAGAAAAAGAAAACTAATCTATAGTTACAGGAAACAGATCAGCGGTTGCCTGGGTAAAGGAAACAAGAGGTGTGGTACAGAGAGATTAAAAAGGGGGTACAATGTTACCAAGACAATTCAGTGAAAAAAGAAAAATCCTTTCAACAAATGATTCTGGCACCTGGGTATCCACATACAAAAGAATAGTGTTGGATTCTTTCTTACCGTGTTGTTGTTGTTAGGTGCTGTTGAGTCGTCTCCGACTCACAGCGACCTTACGTACAATAGAACAAAACACGACCCGGTCCTGTGCCAGCCTCACGATCCTTGCTTGACCTCAGTCCACCACTGCAGCCACTATGTCAATCCATCTTGTTGAGGGCCTTCCCCTTTTTCATTGACCCTCCACTTCACCAAGCATGATATCCTTCTCCAGGGAATGGTCTCTTCTGACAACATGACCAAAGTAGGTCAGACGAAGTCTGGTCATTCTCACTTCCAAGGAGCATTCTGGCTGCACTTCTTCCAGGACAGATTTGTTCATTCTTCTGGCAGCCCATAGTACTTTCAGAACTCTTTGCCAACACCACAACTCAAAAGCGTCAACTCTTCTTTGATCTTCCTTGTTCATCGTCCAGCTCTCACATGCATATGGGGCAACTGAAAATACTACTGCTTGGGTTAGAAGCACCTTCATCTTCAAGGAGACATTTTTGCTCTTCAGCACTTGAAAGAGGTCTTTTGTCCAATGCAGTATGTCTTCTGATATCTTGACTGCTGCTTCCATTGGTGTTGATTGTAGAATCAAGTAATATGAAGTCTTTGACAACTTCAATCTTTTCTCCATTTATTGTAATGCTGCTTATTGGTCCAGTTGTGAGGATTTTTGTTTTCTTTATATTGAGGCGTAATCCATACTGCAGACTGTATGTAGTCTTTAGTCTTCATCAGTAAGTGTTAAAAGTCATTCTCACTTTCAGCAAGCAAAGTTATATCATCAGTGTATTACAGGTTGTTAATGAGTATTCCTCCAATCCTGATGCCACATTCTTCTTCATATAATCCAGCTTCTTCGATTATTTGCTCAGCATATAGATTGAATAAGTAGGAGGAAAGGATACAAACCTGACACACTCCCTTCCTGATTTTAAACCATGCAGTATCCCCTTGTTCTGTTAGAACGAGAGCCTCCTGGTCTATGTACAGGTTTCTTAGGAGTACAATGAAGTGTTCTGGGATTCTCATTCTTCTCAATATTATACATAATTTGTTATGATCCACAAAACTGAATGCCTTTGCATAGTCAATAAAACACAAGTACATATCTTTGTGGTAGTTCTTGCTTTCAGCCAAGCTCCATCTGACATCAGCTATGATAACCCTCATTCCACATCCTCTTC
>NW_006921824.1:2097520-2107410 GCF_000298275.1 Orycteropus afer afer | reverse complement strand
ATCCTCACTTTCAGCAAGCAAAGTTGTATCATCTGCATATCTCAGGTTGTTAATGATTCTTCCTCCAATCCTGATACCACATTTTTCTTCATGTAGTCCAGCTTCTCGGATTATTTGCTCAGCATATAGATTACTTCTATTACCAAGGCCATATTTTCCAACTACTGGTGATTCTTCTTTGTTTCAAACTTTTACATTCCAATCACCAGTGATAATTAACAAATCTTGATTGCATGCTCAGTACTTACCTTAATATCATATACAATATATACAATATTAACTCAAAATGGATCACAGACTTAAATGTAAGAGCTAAACCTATAAAACTCAGAAAACATGAGTAAATCTCCATGACCTTAGGTTAGGTTAGGCAATGTTTTTTAGCTATGATACCAAAAGTATAAACAACAAAAGAAGAGATACTCAACACTTATACCTACATTTATCAACTTTGCCTTAAATACTCCATGTTCCCATCTTAGTTTATCCTCTCCATCTGCTTGACTAACAGCAGTGTCAGGGAAGTTATGGGTTCTAGTGTAAACTCTGTCCTAACTGGTCTATGTCTGTGACATAGAATCACGGAAGAAAGGAGGAGAATCAAAGATACAAATGTCCAGGTCCCATGAAAGATCAACTGATTTACAATTTTCTGGGAAAAGGGAAGTGTGTCAGGCATCTGCAGTTTTTAACAGTTCTACAAGTGATTCTGACATACACCACAGACCACCATCTGCGAACCCTGAGACAGATACTCTCTGAGGTCCTTTCCAGCTTTATTTGACTCTAACTCCATGCTTCCTCCTCAAGCTTCCAGTTATTATCACTGAATCACTGGAACTACCATTCTTCTAGGCTCCCAGGCTAAAAATCCTAGAACCACTTGGCCTGATGCTGTCATCTAATCCATGATAATCTGTGTCTTTCTGTTTCATTCCCTCCATTACTCTAGTCTCCCATGTCACTATAGGATCCACCTTAAAATGCTTTCCCCTCCAGTCATACATCTCACACACACACACACACACACACACACACCCCTGCCAAAAAAAAAAAGGTATCTCTACATCACTGCCCAAGTACCCTTTCTAAAGTGTCATTCTCTTCAACTCTGTTCCCCAGTCAAGGCCTCCAGTGACTTCTGAATGCCTTCAGAATAAAACTTACTCTCCTCCATCTCCAAAGAGCAAAATGGTCCCTTTGAAGAATTAGGTGTGCCTGACCCAAGCCATGGTATTTTCAAGTACCTCATATGCATGTGAAAGATAGACAGTGAATAAGGAAGCCTGAAGAAGAACTGATGCATTTGAATTGTGCTGTTGGTGAGGGAATACTGAAATACCATGCACTGCCAGAAGACTAAACAAATCTGTCCTGGAAGAAATGCAGCTGGAATGATCTTTAGAAGTAAGAATGGCCAGACTTCATCTCACATATGTTGGTCATGCTGTCAGAAGGGACTGGTCCTTAGAGAAGGATATCATGCTTGGTAAATTTGAGGATCAGCAAAAAAGGGAAAGACCCTTAATGAGATGGATTGACACACTGGCTGCAACGATGGACTCAAGCACAGCAAATATTGTGAGGATTGAGCAGGACTGGACAGTGTTTCGTCTTGTTGTACATAGGGTCACTATATGTCAGCACCAAGTCAACAACACCTAACAACAACAACAACTCCATCTGGGTTTCTGGCAAACTGCCTCCCCACTAACTTCTCCAAACCTCTTTTTCAAAATTTAATTCTATGAACCTGCTTTTCTAGCCAGACCAGTCTCCTCACTCTGAGTCACATCTTAGCTCAGGCTATTTACTCTGCTTGCCTTTCTCTCTTACCCTCACCTATGTATTCATTCATTCAGACCTTCACTGAATTACACCTAGTGCCAGGATTGTTGTCAGGTACTCAGGGTGCCCCCTAAGTAGCTTCCGTAGGGCTACAGGTGGGATGTGACTGAGCATAAGGGGCCAGGATGACTCTGTGACAAGAACAGAAGGAAAGAACTTTTCCAGGAAGATTTGAGCTCTATTCCAGCAAGATTTGGTACTTTTACAGTCCCCAAAAAGCCTAGCAGAGTACATTGAACTGGTGATTCATATAGATTTCCAGGTGGTTCTTATGCACATGTATAAGAATAACCTGAGGATCTTGTTAAAATGTAGATTCTGATTCAGCTTATCTGGGGTGCAGATGTAGACAATCAGCAGGGGGTTAAACCAGAATAAACCAATCTGAAGCCCTGCCTTGAACAAAGTAAATGTTCGATAAATATTTGTTGGCTTGATCTAATGAGCTAAATTAATACCATCTGATGGAGATACAGAACGCATATTTGCTTTCTCTCCAAACCTCTAAAGCCTTTAATTTTTCAGTCTGTGATAACGCAAATTTCCTACTATGGACAGGGCTGTGTTACCTAATAAACAAGGTAAGCACAAACTTACTTGTACTTACTAATCTGTAGTGAACAGTTTCACATGTTTTTCACCATATCAAAGTAAGAAAACACAAGTAAGCATGCAATTACCTTGCTTACTGGGTACTCTGTCCCTGTCAGGGATTGTAATTTGAAAGGAGGCTTTGATTCTGTAGGAAGGTGCTATGGAATTAGGAGAGAGACAAATGCCAGCCATACCTAGGAGCAGAATCTCTGATGTGATGAAAAAAATGTGAAATTGTTCACTACAGATCAGTAAGTAAGCACAAGTAATCCCATGCTTACCTTGCTTATTGGGTAATCCACCTCAACCATGGATATAGTAGTTTCCAATTCACTGAGGGGAAAGCAATGAGGCTGTTTGCAGTGAAGATCAGGCCTTCACTAGATAATGTTTTAGACAGAAGAAAAAGAAAAAAAGAAAAGAAAGAAGCTAAGTAACTAGAAACATCATATCAAAATGCAGTCAGACTAATGAAAATGTCTATTAAGTCTAAGGATGCTTTTTCACACCTATCATTAGTAAAAATGTAGGTTGAACATGATTTGGCATCTAAATTCTTCAGCCATAACTGTAGATTATGTTTCAAAACATGAAGCCTCCATTTTACTGAAGAAATGTTTCAGAAATAATTTGCGAGAAAGAAAATTCCATTTTCTGTTGCTTCTATTAAAAAATAATAATAACAATACACAAGGGATTCCATAGAAAATGTCCTTAAACCAAGGCTTCAAACCAGTTCAATCATGCCCAATGCAGTGAAATCAAAACAGACCTGAATTTATAAAATGTGGAGGTACCAGAAACATAACTGAAACAGAAAAAATTATGGGTCAAAGCCCTGGAATGGGAGACTCAAAAGAGGCATAGTGAGTTCTTTCAGGAGCCTGAAGTGGGAGACTGGATTATGGCTAGGACTGTAGAGAGTAACACACATTCAAAGCAGTGTGGTTGGCCACCATCTTTGAGCTGGGCACCACTTTTTCTGACTTTGCCATTCAAGAGATTTAGTTGCTAACCAACACGCATGCTGCTCTTATTTTCTAAGAGGGAGTTTAAGTTCCTAGCAGGGCGTCAACCTGTAATTTTTCCTGTTCCAGTTCTCATTCCAGTACACCCACATTTTACAAATTCGGGTCCATTCCAGTTTCACTTCGTGGGTCATGAGTGAACCAGGAAGAACCAGTTCAAAGCCCTGCCTTAAACAAATTGAGATAAGATCTTTAGTAAATAAAATTTCAGGGGTAAACACCTCCAAGTAGCAGCCATTGTGTCTCAGGTAATGGAGATCTACTATATAGGAGTTAGCTGACTTGATGGCAAATAACAACAACAACAACCATCCCTGAGAGCCTGGGGCAGATGCTATGTGACCACAGGAAAATCACGTGACCACCTCAATTTCCTTACATGTCATAATATAATATTTACTACAGGATAAAATAGGAGGTCTGGTAGCATAGTGCCTAAGGCACTTGACTGCTATCCAGAAGGCTGTTGGTTCAAACCCACCAGCCACTCCTCGGAAGGAAGGTTGGGCAATCCTCCTTCCGTAGTGATATTGCCTCGGAAACCCAAGGAGGGGTCGCTATGAGTCGGGGCCGACTCGACGGCAAATAACAACAACAACAACAGGATAAAATAGAATTCCAAGTGACAGAACCATGTTAAATTTAAAAGCACTCCAAGTTGGCCCCATGTCACAGCAGTGGTATATGAACAAGGGCCTTTGTTGTTGTTGTTATGTGCCGTCGAGTCAGCCCCGACTCATAGCAACCCCTGCTTGGGTTTCCAAGACAGTATCACTACAGAAGTAGGATTGCCCAACCTTCCTTCTGAGGAGTGGCTGGTGGGTTTGAACCGCCAGCCTTCTGGTTAGCAGTCAAGCGCCTTAGGCACTATGCTACCAGAGCTCCTAACAAGGGCCTAGTGCTAGGGAATTCTGTTTATTTGACATGCCCATCCCTATCTTCAACCCCCTGCCCTGGCCAATCTTTGATTTCTTTGACATCACATTGCAGAAACCAAACAACTCCCTTATATTCCTGGCTCAATCTCTTTGTCCATGAAATCAGAGGGTTCTCTAAAAATCTTTCCATGATTCTAAACAGGCTTGAATAAAAGCCTGCTCACAGGACTCAAGGGAAATACTATTTAATTAACTGATAATAATTTACAACTATTTCCCTTCACAAAGGGCATTAGAATTGATCACAGACAGGAAACTTCTGGCTACTTAATATTCATCTTAGCCTGGGATTAGCAAAGGGATCTAGTATATTAAAAGGAAAAACAGCTCTTTATTTGGGCAAAGGTAGAAGGTTCACCTAAATTCTGTGGGCCTTCAGTCAGACGTCTGTAATAAAGAAGTCTACAAAATTCTGATTGTCGGCTACCTAGAAGGTTTCCATAGCTTTCCTAAGTCTTACTCTAGAGATATGTAACAAAGGAACCTAAAAGCATGATAAAGCATCTCATAATTCTATTCCAGCTGAAACTGTCAGGTTATAGATGACAGTTCAAATTCTTACAGGGGAAAAAAAAAAAAACTTACTACATTGTACCAATAATCAATAAGGAGAAGCATGACTGAGATCTTTAATAATATCATTAACAGCTACTCTATCTTGAACTCCATTGATATACAGGAACTGTGCTAGGTGCTTAACAGACATTTTCTCTAACTTCCACAATGTGCAAGGTAATTATCACCATCAATTACACAGATGGGAAAATGGAGGCTCAATGAAGTTATGGAATTGACAAAGGTCAGACAAGCAGTGAAGGCCAAAGCAAGACTCACACGCTCAGATCTGCTCTGTAGCCTCCCTTAAGCCCGCCATGACACCAACTGCCTGCAGGTTACTGCAGGTCTGTCTGCTGCCTCCTGCTCAACCTGAAGCCAGCCCAACCTGGCTTCCAGCGTATTAGGTCATCACCTGTCTCCCCTGGGAGCACAGGTGGCCTCGTGCCATCAATACCTGAGGGTACTCCCCACTAACTGCCAGCACGCAGCATTCCAGCCTCACCTCCTCACTGCCAAGGCTAAGGGAGTGGTACCAACCTCACGGTGTCACTCAGTGGCTCCCAGCGAGAGCCTGAGGCATGAGAGGCTAAGCACAGGCAAGTCTGTGTGCTAGGCAGATGCAGTGAGGTGGGCAGTGCAGATCCCATTAGTCAGTTAGCTGCCTGGAGACCTCGAGTCAGCAATCATGTGCTGCAGACACACACACAGCCCTTCCCATGGAAAAGATTTTAAAGGAAAAGCTGGTGAATGAGGCAAATATTACGTCCCTGCTGATTTTCTAGTTCTTATTCTATATCAATCAGACATTCTAATGGAGGAGAAGAGTGGGTAGAGGAGTGAAGGAATGAACAGATGGAGAACAGAGGAGTTTTTAGGGCATTGAAACTATTCTGTACGGTACTATAATAGCGGACACATGACATTATGCGTTTGTTGTCCAAATGCATAGGACTGTACGACATTGAACGAATCTTAATGCAAACTATGGACTTTAGTTAATAATAACATACCAATATTGGTTCATCAATTGCAACTGGACCACAGAAATGCAAGACGTTAAATGCAAAACAAACAATAGCGCTGTTGAATCAAGTGCAACCGAAGGGGATTCCTTGTGTGTCAGAGCAGAACAGTCCTCCACAGGGTTGATGCTTTGGAAGCAGAGGGCCAGGTTTCCCTTCCGAGGTGCTTCTGGGTGGACTCCAACCTTTCCGTTAGTGTTTGCCATTTGCACTGCCCAAGTTGTTAATAACAGAAGAAACTGTGTGCAGGGGGGAGAGGAGCATATGGGAACTCTCTACTTCATGAACAATTTTTCTGTGAAACTAAAATTTCACTAAAATATAAAGTCTATTGAAGTAGAAAGCCAGCACTCTTTCCAGTATCTTTAGAAACAAACAAAAAATACACTAATAGCACCACAGATTGAAACCTTCCAAAGAAAGATGAAGACAAAAACTGAACAGAGAAATAATGCTTATCAAATCTGACTGAAAGAAAACATTATTTTTATCTTAGTGAGTAAATTCTCAGTCCATCCTTCATCCTAAGCTCATACCTTAGCATGGTCATCAGGGTGGTGTGGTCATAGGGAGGACACAGGCAAGAAGCTCCAGACTGCAGTGACAGCTCTGGCACTGCCAACCTGCCACTCAGGCAGGTCATCTGGCTTCTGTACTTCAACAAGGAAGGGGTAGGCCAAACCTTTAAGGTCTTTTTCCTATATAAATAGTATATGATTCCAAGTGAAAAATTTGGGATCTCCACAGAGCAAGTAAAGACGTCTAAGGACTACTAAATAAGCTATCTCTAAACACATACTTTGGAAGCTCTGGTAACGTAGTGCCTAACGCACTTAATTGCTAACCAGAAGGCTGGCAGTTCAAACCCAGAAGCCACTCCTTGGAAGGAAGGTTGGGCAATCTACTTCCATAGTGATACCACCTCGGAAACCCAAGGAGGGGTTGCTACGAGTTGGGTCCGACTCAATGGCACATAACAACAACAAACACATACTTTAGGCTCACACTAGCTCCCCCACAACTAAACACACTCCCAAAGTCACTATTAATTTAAATTTAGAATTATTTCAACTCAGAGCCCATTACCTCTAGGTTCTAAAAACTATCCCTTCTGGCAAAAGAAAAACCCTTTTACATTAAAATTAATATTGTAAAATTTCTCTACCCACAATGGAAAAACAGGAATGAATGAATGACTTAATGAATGACTAATCAATCCAAGATTGGATATGCCAGAGGACATCCTCAGCCAAAGATGAAGGTAAGGATAGCATGGTCTACTGCACTTTACAAGTGCCCTGTGTGTGTGTCTCCATCTTTGATTCTAATATCTAATGGACTGCAAAAGTAAATTAAATGAAGAATGCCTTATGTAGATGGCTTTTCAAAACATGCCATTACTATTTCTCTCCCTTTATTGTCAAGGTAAAGCCTAGGTGGGCAAGCGGTTTGTGATCATTCGGCTGCTAACCTAAAGGTTGGTGGTTTGAACCCAACCAATGGCTCCACAAAAGAAAGGCCTGATGAACTGCTTCTGTCAAGGTTACAGCCAAGAAAATGCTATGGAGCAGCTCTATTCTGTGACATGGGGTCTCCTTGTGTCAGTATCTACTTGATGGCAATGAGTTTGTTTTGTTGTTGTTGTTTTTTATTGTGAAACCAAACCAAACCAAACTCGCTGCCATTGAGTCAATTTTGACTCACAGCGACCCCCTTTGGGTTTCTGAGGTGGTAAATCTTTACAAAGGCAAATTGCCCAGTCTTCCTTCTGTGGAGTGGCTGATGGGTTTGAATCACCAACTTTCTGGTTAGCAATCAAATGCCTTAGGCACTAGGCCACCAGAGATCCTTTTTATTGTCAAGATAATTAATTTTGTGTGGGAGGCTGCTCTGGTTACCTAGTGCCACTCTGAGAAGAATATACCACAAATGGGATGGCCTTAACAAACAGGAGTTTATTCTCTTACAGTTTGGATGCTTTAAGTCCAAGTTCAAAGTGCCAGGCTGTAGGGGCTGGGTGAAAACCCCTTGACCTTGGGTGTCAGCTCTGCCTCTTGCTCCTGGCCCACTGAAGCTAGAGGCACCTCTTCACTCAGGCAGCTACTGCCTGCTGAGGCTGACAAGCCCAAGGTCGACAAATAAAAAGGTACAGTCCCAGTATTAACAAACCACATGGCAGGCTATTAATTTAAGTCCATTGTAAGTCCCAAGGTCAGCAAAGCGTGGCAGGCTGCTGAACAATGACATGGCTACATGCACGGTCTAAGCGTGCCATATGCTAGAGACCATTCCCAAAGCTGTTTCTTATATACAGCAAGCAGACCACATACCCAAAGCAGCTACTCAGCTGCTCCAATAGATTCCACCATGGAGTTGATTGCCAGTCTTATCATGGGGAATAACTACTACCAGCTGCCCAGCCACTCAACCAGGCCCAGCCAAGTTGACACACAAACATAACCACCACAGAGGCCTACTTCACACCTTCTTTGTGAAAGAGGTCAGAGAATCTGAAAGGATCTGCCAGCCTATCAGGAGGCCCAGAGCTTCTGGTCTCCTCCTGGACCAAACGTATGTGCCAAATTCTTCCAAAAAAGCCAAAGTACACCCTAGAAACCAGCAGAGGAATCTCAGAATAGTGCCAAGATACCAGGCAAGGCTATGCCCTCAAGACACTTTCCTTCTCCAATAAGTCATCCCTAAGGACCTCACAAGGAACCCTGCTGGTGCAATGGTTATGAAGTGCTCAGCTGCTAACCAAAAGTGCAGCAGTTTGAACCCACCAGCAGCTCCACAAGGGCAAAAACCTGGCAATCTGCTCCCATAAAGATTACAGCTTATGGGGCAGTTCTCCTCTGTCACACGTGGCCACTATGAGTTGGAAAGGGCCTGATGTTGAAGAAGACCCTGACTTGAGAGAAGAACCACAGTAATTATAGGTGCTCTCCATAGGTGTATCTGCCACATCAAAGACCACTTTAATGCACTCTCTGCATGACCTCCCCCTCTTCTCTCTTCTGCTCTGAAACAACACAGCTCCTCTCTCAGTAGAAGCTTCCAGAAAGAGAGCATGCACTGTCCTTTCCAGGACAAGGCATTAAACAAAAGGGGAAGGTGGCTGGTTGACCTGACAGGGGGTTAGGAATATATTCCACATGCAAGTCTTCTTGCTTAGTGGCCCCACACACCCCCAGTCTCCCCACAATCTCTGTGGGTTGTGTAGAGAGTTGTGTCAGCCCCATGATAAGCCTTCTTCTGAGGAAATGAAGTCTAGTGAGTTTTGCCACAGACATTAAGTTACTTTTGTAGAGTATATAGAGACATCTCAAAGATTCACAATGAAATAATTTTTCCCACTTGCTCTGTCCCCATCCTAAAATATTTTAACTGAAGCTGTAGGTAAAAAAAAAAAAAAGAGGGGATGGTGGTATAAATAAACCCAGAATAATTCTATATTGTCAGTTCTCCTAATTCATTGTAATGGAGTAAGAAGGCAAAACCTCTAGGAAAAAAACAAGCAAGGAATAAGTCAAACCTCTGCATTCATTATCCATAAGCTGGGCCTTCATCACTCATTGCTCAGGTGCCAGGTCCATCCCAACAGTTATTATATGACAGATAATATCTTTACTCCTTTGGCCATCTGGGAATATGGAGAGATGGAAACTCCATAGAAGAAGGGACATGTATGCCATTCTTAGAAATTATTAGGTAAATTCTTAGGTAACACTGTCAGGTGGACCAGGAATGATAGGCATCCAGACAGAGGGAGAAGTAGGTACAAATGCACAGAGGACCTATTAGGGGTTGTGCATGGTGAACACAGACTGTGTATAACAGACAGGCCAGGAACAGGGCTGGGAGGAAAGCACGGCAGATCAAGAATGGCCTTATAACACGGC
>NW_006921824.1:2093585-2097065 GCF_000298275.1 Orycteropus afer afer | reverse complement strand
AGAGATAAGTGACAACATTAAAAACACCATGCAGATCAGAAGGAGGAGTTATCACTGGGCCAGGGCTGTACTTGGGAAGTGGGACCTGAGTTGAGGCCCCAAGGGAAGCTTAGGTAAATGGCAATAGAGACCATTCTGAGTCAGGAGAGCGTAGTGAGGAGAAATAGAATAGCAGAGCACAAAATGGACCAGTGTAATTGGAGGAGTATTCAAGGGTAAGAGAGGAAGTTTGATGCAAAACTGAAGAGCTGTACCCAGAGAATTATAATCTTATTAAGCAGGTCAAGGGGCATCATTAGAGGTTTCTGACTATATAAAAGTACAGAAAGTAGCGTACAAAAGGGCCATTTTGTCGACTCAATGAATGAATGGAGAAACAGTTATGGTCTTTCAAAAGGGTAAAATTAGCAGACATTAAAATTTATATGAAGACAGCAAACAAAAACAGGAGTAATATCCAAGGAGTTTTGGCTCGAATGACCTAGACCAGGGGTTACCAAACGATGGCCCACAGGCCAAATTGGGCCTATTTTTATAAGTAAAGTTTTATTGGCACACTGCCACACCCATTTTCTTTTACATATTATCTATTGCTGCTTGTACACTATAATGATAGACATGAGTAGTTGCCACAAAACAATATGGCCTGCAAAGCCAAAGATATTTGCTACCTGGCCCTTTACAGGAAAAGCACAGCCAAAAATATTTACTATTTTGACCTTTACACAAAAGGTCTGTCAACCCCCAACCTAGACAATAGTGTTGCTATTAATCAACCAGAGAACTGAGGGGGAAGGAACATGTTTTAGAGGGAAGGAAATTAGTTCAAATTTGGACACAAAGGTACCCAAATATAAACATCTGGCTAGGAGTTGGAAACAAAGACGAACTACGAAGATAGGGTTGGGGGTTAGTATTGGGGAATCTTTCTCACATGATGATCAGGAAAGCCATTCAACCTTTGGAGAGAGGAAAGAGAAAGAAGATTTATCTAGGAGATGAAAAAAAGAACCAGAGAAGATGCAATCAGAGAAGTGGGAGGAGTTATCCAAGTGCAATGTCATATAACGTGGGAGTCAGGGGCTTCCAAAAAGAGAAGCCAACTGCTGCAGAGGTGATAGAGGAGACAGAAGTGAAATATTACAAAAGGAGGCTCAGTGTGACTTGAGGACTAAGGGTTAAGGCTGTGGAGAAGCTAAAAGGGCTCTAGTATTTGAGACACCAGAAGACTGATGGTAATCCTGGAAGAAGTGAGGGAATCTAGAAAGGCAGCTAGCTTGGGATGTCTCTGGTTTTTAAATATATTGATTTAGGAAAAGATGTTCAGGTGGAAATGTTTGGCCAAAAGATAGATGCAGGCCTGAAACTTAAGACAAAGGTCTGGGCCGAAGGTAGACTGGTAGGAGTCATCCACACAACAGTTGAACCATAAGATAGCTGATACCCACATAGAGAAGGTACAGTTCAAAGAGCAAAGGGTCGTGGATTAAATCCATGTTTAAAGGATGGGAGAAAGCCAAACCAGCAAAGGGAAAGAAGAGAGTCCAGAAGGCACTATAAACCTCTAGTTCCCACAACAGTTTCACACCTTTTTCCAGTTATCTTCACAATCATCTTCTGAGCCAGAAAAAATAAAGCAACAACATTTCCACTGCACTGACACATCACCACTCAGAAGTCAGTGACTTCATAAACTGGCAGCAGGTTCAACCAGATTTGAATTTTGGGACCTGGAGTGCCATGCCCACTCCCCACCCCCACCCTGCCACCCCACCCCCCACAAATAGAATCCTAATGCATTAATGGCTTTTTAATAAACCTGGTTAATTAATATTTGTCACACAAAAAGCTTTCATAAAATTCACCTGTCTCATTTTCTCACTTTTTCTACATAAACTTTTGCCTGGTCTTAGGAACTAGTTTTACAACAGCGCAGCAACCCAGCTAGCACCTTAGCCAGGTGAGAAGCCCGAGAGCAGACGAGTTCCTGAACACTGTTTGGAATTTAAACCAGACAGGATTCATATGAACAACTGGTTAGCAGGATTCTTAGTTGGCTTTTAAACAAAATGGTGAGTTGAGGCCATAGGAGGGGTTGAAAGATTAAAGGAGAGGCCTGAGGCATAAAGTCCACCACCCACCTCGTACTCTCAAATCTACATCAAAGGTGCTAAAACATCTTGAACTGGGGCCCTTTGGGGCTTTTCTGTAAAATGAAAAACCTGCCTCACACTACTTCCTCAGTGAGGTGGCTTCATACTCAAAACACAGCCTCTGGCCCTAGGCCTTGCCTTCTTCTAAAGCAGGAAATGACAAAGACCCCCACCAACTCTTGTATTTTTCTATATGCAACTTTAAACTTGAAAACTGCCTTCACTAGCACAGGGGATTTTTTTAAATGATGAAACTATTCCATATGATTTTGGAATGGTTTTGTCAAAACCCACAGAACTCTTCCAGCACAAAGAGTGAACCTTAATGTATGTAAACTTAAAAAAAAAAAGAAAGAAAGAAAAAGCCATTTAGGAGGTCAAGAGATCCTGGAATAGAATGCAGACTGTGACCGGAAAAAAAAGAAAAAAATCAACCTGCATTACAAACATGTGAAATACCCTGCAGCAATGAGGGGGACGGTGCTGACCTAAATGACTTTGGAAATAAGCAGAGTCCGCAGGTGGCACAAATGGTTAAGTGATTGGCTGCTAACTGAAAGGTTAGAGATTCAAGTTCACCTGGAGGAACCTTGGAAAAAAGGCTTGATGATCTGCTTCCAACAAGTCAATCATGAATACCATACGGAGCACAGTTCGACTCTGACACACATGAGGTCACTGTGAGTTGAAGTCGATGCCACGGAGACTTTTTTTAAACACTAAAGCAAAAGAAAGTGTAAAAAGCACAGAACTTTAGTTGGTAAATGTTTCTCCTACAAGAGTACAGGTGGTGGTGGTGGTGGTGGTGGTGGTGGTGGTGGAGGTGGTGGTGGTAGTTAGGTGCCATTAAGTCAATTTCTGACTCGTAGTGATCCCATGTGACAGAGTTTTTCTAATAGAGTTTTCTAGGCTGTAAGGAGCAAATTACCAGACCTTCTCCAGTGGAGCAGCTGGGTAAATTGGAGCCACAAAACTTTCCTTCGCAGCCGAGCACATAATTGTTGTGCCACCAGGGCTCCATGGAGCGGGTTAACAATTCTGAAGCCACCATACATGTATACTGAACAATTAAATAAATGGATGGCAGATGGGAGAGACAGTTTTTCACTGTTGGAGTGGCCAAGCAAGGAGGAAAATCTAGAATGCTCTAAGTGGTCCTGTAATAGAGTTGGAGGCTTCAGAGGGAACTCCTGTTTACCTTAATATAGATACAGATGGATACATACAGAAATATTTATAGACATGTATACATGCAGGGGTTGCTATATACACAGACACTTTGCTTTGTCAGCTAAGAGGCCTAGAGGCCATAACATTCCTGTAGCAG
>NW_006921824.1:2080519-2092616 GCF_000298275.1 Orycteropus afer afer | reverse complement strand
AAAAAAAAAAGGAAAGTCTGAGAAACTATCACAGTCAAGAGGAGACTAAGGAGACAGGAAAACTGAATGTAAAGTAGTATCTTCAATACGATCCCAGAGCAGAAAAAAGATGTTGGGTAAAATGAACAAAATCTAAATAAAATATAGGCTTTAGTTAATATTATTGTACCAATATTGGTTCATTAGTTGTGAAGGACAATGTGGCATCAGGATTGGAGGAAAACTCATTAACAACCTGCAATATGCAGATGACACAACTTTGCTTGCTGAAAGTGAAGAGGACTTGAAGCACTTACTGATGAAGAACAAAGACCACTATCTCCAGTATGGATTGATTACACCTCAACATAAAGAAGACAAAAATCCTCACAACTGGACAAATAAGCAACATCGTGATTAATGGAGAAAAGATTGAAGTTCTCAAGGATTTCCTTTTACTTAGATCCACAATCAATGCCCACAGAAGCAGCAGTCAAGAAACGAGATGAAGTATTGTGCTGGGCAAATCTGCTGCAAAAGATCTCTTTAAAGTGTTAAAAGAGCAAAGATGTCACTTTGAAGACTAAGGTGTGCCTGACCTAAGCCATGGTATTTTCAATTGCTTCATATGCATGTGAAAGCTAAACAATAAGGAAGACCAAAGAATAATTGATGCATTTGAATTATGGTATTGGCAAAGAATACTGAATATATCATGGGCTGCCAGAAGAACGAACAAATCTGTCTTGGAAGAAGTACAGCCAGGATGCTCCTTAGAAGCAACAATGGAGAGACTTTGTCTCATGTACTTTGGACATGTTATTAGGAGACACCAGCCCCAGAGAAGGATGTCATGATGGTAAAGTAGAGGATCACTGAAAAAAAGGAAGACCCTCAATAAGATGGACTGATACAGTGGCTGCAACTGTGGGGACGGCTCAGGGCCCAGCAGCATTCTGTGCTGCTGCACACAGGGTTGCTGTGAGCTGGAACCAACAGACAGCACCTGACAACAGCACAACTGACACATGTACCATATTAATGTAAATCGAAAAAGACCCCCTGCTATCCAGTGGATTCCGACTCATGGTGACCCCAAGTGTTACAGAGTAGAACTGAGTTCCATAGGTTGGCTATAATCTTTATGGACACAGATCACCAGGTCTTTCTTCCACAGCATGGCCAGGTGGGCTCAAACTGTCAACCTTGCTGTTAGTAGTTGAGCACAAACCACTTGAGCCACTAGTCATGTTGATGGTGTATATCAATTAATGTGATGTAATGAAAATGGCACTTTGTTGGTAATAGGGGAAACCGGGGTATACGAAAACTCTCTGTGCTACCTTCACCATTTTTCTGTAAATCCAAAACTATTCTAAAACAAAAAGTTTATTTTAAAAAACTGCCTTCACTGACTCCTAAATCCAGGTAATGCTTAGAGAAACTCAAACTTGATTAGTAACTGAACACTACGGGTGATACAGCTGATTCTTTCATCAAGTCATGAAAAGACGAAGCTGTGCGGAAAAAGCACCTGACCTTTGTAGATTGTGTATGTGACATCACCATGCTAATGCTAAATTGTCCCCATTCCCAACTTTCACCATCTGGTGCCTTCTTAGCACATCCCAATCTGAGTCGTTTTCATACTGTAACCCTTAGTATTATTCCATGCTCTTGGAGAAAGCTCTCAGTGAGCACCTGGAGACTTTTAGAAATATTACTTTCTCCAAATTGTTTTCAGATAAGCTAGTCGCAGTTACTCCCATATACATTATTAGAGCCAGAGTGTGTGTGTTAGAGAGAGTGTGTGTGTGTGCATGCATGCATGCAGGTGGGTGGATGTTTATGTATGTGTGTCTGCAAAATCAACTATAAACTTCTTCCAATGACCATCTAAGATAATGAGGATTTTTTTGTTTTTGGAGCCAAGGCTATGTAATGTGAATGACCTCATGCCCATTATGCTATCTGATTGCACATAGAGTTTCACAAAATTTGAACAGGAACTATTATCCAAACATGGATAAAGATTTGGAGCAGGTTTCTAAGGCAACCTCTTGCCTTTTGCTTTTCTCCCCAGTGTAAAGGAGTAAGAACTGTAAGAAGTTCCCCCAGCTCCCCAGAGCCAAATCCCTATGTACTTATAGGAAATGCAGGCCCATATCCAGGTCTAGTCAACTAGGATCCCATTTTAACAAACTCCATGAGTAGGTCGATGCCTATCAATGTTCGGTAACTATGTGGTTACTTCCTCCTTCACTGTTTTTGTCACTACCTCATTCCTTACCCTCCAACAAAGAAAGCATATAGTTGGCTTTTTTGTATTGTTGTTGTTGTTGTTGTTATTTGCCGTCGAGTCGGCCCCGACTCATAGCGACCCCTCCTTGGGTTTCCAAGGCAGTATCACTACGGAAGTAGGATTGCCCAACCTTCCTTCCGAGGAGTGGCTGGTGGGTTTGAACCGCCAGCCTTCTGGTTAGCAGTCAAGTGCTTTAGCCACTATGCTACCAGAGCTCCTTTTTTGTATTAGGGTTCTCAATAAAAAATATTCGTTTCTGTTTGTAGAGCATATCTATGCACCAGGTAGTTCCAAAAAAGCTCTATGTTTTCAATGAGAGCTTTATCTCTTGCCACCTTATTAATTTTTTTTTTCTTTCCCATCCACTAGGGTTAGTTGCTATTAATAATCTGATCCTTCTGGAAAAAGTACTCCTACAGCTAATGCATTGAACAGTTAAAACATAGCATATTTTAGAGCTTATCTGAAAGCCAAATGCCCTAAAACAATACTTTGTTTATTCATTGATAAATAAGGATATTTATCAATACACATTATATTCCACAAAAGACTGAAGCAATTTACAGAAATTCATATAATAAAATTAGAAACTATAAATAGGTAAAAATCAGAATGGGGAAAATGCAATAGAAGATGAAGGCTGGGGAGAATGTTACATGTGAACAGTTTAAATGTTATTAAAGTAGACAGTGAAATGGTATTACTGAAGTTATAAATCTGAACCTGAACTTTTCTGAAGCAAAGCAAAGGCGGATCAGGATCACAAACATGATTCACATTAACCATAATAAAACCACACGGATTTCTCAGGAGAAGCAGAGATTTCAACGCCCTTAGGTCTACAATGTCTTCAAAGCAGTGGTTGTTTCTCCAAGTGGGAGGCCCAGGCCAGCAGCATCTGTATCATCTGGGAACTTGTTCCAAAGAACCAAACCCCCTTTCATCAAGTCCATTTTGACTCATAGCAACCCCATAGGGTGGAGGAGAACTGCCCCCATAGGGTTTCCAAGGCTGTAAATCTCTATGGAAGCAAACTGCCTCATCTTTCTCCCACAGAGTAGCTGGTGGATTTGAACCACCAACCTTTTGATTAGCAGCCCAATGCTTTAACCATAGAACCACCAGAAGTTGTTAGTCATGCAATATTCAGGTGCTATTCTAGACCAAGTGAATCAGAAACTCTAAGGGTGAGGCTTAGTAATTTGTGTTTTAACAAGCCCTCCAGGTATTCTAATGCTTGCTAAAGCTTGAGAAACACTGTTTTAGTGGGCTTTTGGGTAAAATACAGTAAGAGTAATTACAACCATGCTCAGGAATATCCTAACAATAAGTTAATGGTGTATGGAGCACAACATAGTCTAGTAGCAATCTTTTGTGTAAAGAGTGTAAAAGCAGATTTACAAAGTCCAAAACCAAGTGGTCAACTACACAGTGAGGGTGTAGAAAGGAAATATGAGCTGCAGGATCAATGTAACCCCTGTGCCTAGTACATATTAGGCTCTACGCATTTTTTAAATAAATGAATGACAAATAAATGCATGCATGAACAAACACACCTCAATCCATTTTCTCTAAATCTCAATTATTATCACCTGTGCTTTGGATGCCTGTAGCCAAATACATCATTTTCAAAGGCTGTAAAATTCTTTTCACGTGAATTTATTTGGGAGTGGAAAGAGAATCACCATTTTATAATCAACCATCTTTCTATTTAACTTCAAAACATGAAATTGGCAAAACATTCCAATTCCTCCGTACACTCCAACTATCAGCCCATTTTAGCTGATGTCCAGTAAGCAGAGCAGGTAACACTAGCCCTGTTTTACAGATGGGAAATATCTGCAGGAGAGTTACATGAGTTGCCAAATGCAGTAATAAGTCCTCTCACCTGGCCTGGTTGTTCCTCCTTTGTTATTTCATAAACATGTGTCTGCTGAGCATGGACTGTAAAAAACTGGTTCTGCCTTTTAAAGGCCTTCCTTACAATTCAGTCTGGAGGCGTCTCCTCATCTCAGGTATTAGGACGAAGAACAAAGCAGTCAGAGGGGAGGAGAGTGTGGTGTCAACTCCGTCAGACTACATGCTGGACTCAAGGGCAAGATAATCCAGGAAGTGCAGTCCCTCTTTTATCCACAACCACAGGTATCTCAGAGTTCCTAGGTGGTGCACTTAACATACTTGGCTGCTAATCAAAAGGTTGGAGGTTCCAGTCCATCTAGAAGCATCTCGGAAAGAAGGCCTGGTAGTCTACTTCTAAAAAACTAGCCACTGAAACTTCCTGGAGCACAGTTTTACTCTGACACACACAGGGTTAAGGTAAGTCAGAATCAATAGAGGATAAGAGTTGTTTTGTTTTTTCGAGGGGCATTTCACTAATAGCCAGGAAAGAGGCTAAGCGTGGGCTGTGAGCCTCAGGTCTTGGAATTAGAGTCTACTGTAATGTCCAGAGGATCCCTGGTTGGCACAGTGGTTAAGCACTCGGCTGCTAATTAAAAGCCTAGTGGTTTGAACCCACCAACTGCTCTGCAGGAAAAGATGAGGCAATCGGCTTCTGCAAAGATGCACAGCCTTAGAAACCCTATGGGGCAGTTCTACCCTGTCCTATAAGGTCACAGAGAAGCCTGGATGGTGTAGTGGTTAAACACTTAGCTATTTACTGAAAGGTCAGTGGTTCAAACCCAATAGCTGCTCCATGGGAGAAAGATGTGGTGGTCTGCTGCTATAAAGATTACAGCCTTAGAGACCCTGTGGTGCAGTTCTGCTCTGTACTAAAGGGCCACTATGAATCAGAATTGATTCAACAGCAACAGGTTTTTACAGGTTGTTCAGAGGCCTGGCAACATGAAAAGATTGGCCTGGGTTAAAGCAGTGCTTCTCAGCCTGTGTAGAGTCATGGACTCCTCTGACCCCCTCCCTAGAAAATTCTAACTTTGCATCTCACTGCAGGGGACTCTCAGACACCTGGGAGCTCCTCCAAAGACATCAGATTAAGAGCCTGCAGTCTATCTGGGTAACACATGATTTGTTATAAAAAAATCATAAGAAGAAAGATATATCCACTCCAGGCAACCTCACTCCTTTCAGAGGTGATTCCAGATCACAGAACTTCCACCGAGGCCAGAGTTAGAGGGCTGACCTCCAGCACCCATTAATCCAACCAAAATGTATTGAGGTCCTACTTTGGGCCAGGCACCAAGGTGCTGAAACTAGAGAAATCAAGTGGGAGGAAAGCAGCACTGAGGGGCAGCTTGGCTGTGCCTCTTGCATGGGGACCTCACCCACAGTGACCTCAGTCACAGTTACATCAGGGCTGACCTCTGACACACACACATTGGCAACACCCAAGCAGCAGCATCTTGTATTTGTTTTGCAGGGTGCATGTCCTCCAAGGACACTGAGTGTGATGTGGACATTTACAGACTGAGGTAAAAGCAGATATCCCTTTAAGAGTTACTGCTGACCCTACCTTTTTTCATCCTTCTCTTGCTTTCACCTTCCTCTCTCTTCTTTTCCTATTTTTCTTTATCTCCCTTTTCCTTTGCTAAAGGGCAGTTAGGCCACATCTTCTGACCTCCTCTAACCCCATAAGAGGAAGACAGAATCACCATCAGCAGCCCAAGGCCTATTCCTGCCAGGCCAGACATGCCGCCTCCCTCCAGCCCTTTCACCAGCCCTGACACCAACCGCTCCTCCCAAAGCACCCACCACCTCTGCTGGGTTTGATAATTCACTGCAGTGGCCACACAGAGCTCACAGCTTATGGGGTTTATTAGGTAAGCACCAGGCTACAATTCAAGTTCAGAAACAACGCTCAGTCTCTCTCAGCCTGCTGTCTCTCAGCCAACAGTCTCTCACAGTCTCTCTCCCAGCAGTGTGTGTCTCTCAGTGTCTCTCTCAGCACTGTGTGTCTCTTGCATCTCTCTCTCAGCAATGAGTGTCTCTCAAGAGTGCGTTTCTCTCAGCAGCAGCGTCTTTCTCAGCCAGCAGTCAAAGAGACTTCTTCTGCCTCTAGGAGGCCTCCTTTTGAGCCTGGCAGAGTGGCCAAACTAACCAATCCCAACATCAGAATTCCATACACCTGAGAGAGAGCAAACTTCCCAGAAAATTACTTCATGTTGCTCCCAACAGAAATACCCCAGGTGACTAACTAACAATCAGAAGCTACTTGGTTGCTCATGGCCAATTCCACCATGGAGTTCACAAAGACTTATGGCTACAAAAGCCACACTATGTAATTTACTACACGGCATCCTTCCTCTGCCTTCTCTCAACTCCATGTTCATGGTCTGCTGAAGTATGAAAATATCCTTCTTAGGACCTTTGGGTCATCAGTGTTGCAAGCAGTGAAGAGGCAGAGCAATGGCACACTCAAGAGAGTGGATTTATGAAGGAAAATGGAATTATGCAAGAAAATGGATTTCCCTACTCATCTAAATATTTGTTTCAGAAATTTCCCACTTAGACCATCTAACTGCTACCACAGGAAAGGGAAGAAGACAGCAAAAGGAGCAACCTCCTCCCAGAGCTTGACACAAAGGCTTTGGCAATTGAGGCGAGTGTACATATAAGCATAACCATGAAATACAGAGATGTGGAAGGACTGTTGGTTGCATAAGAAGGGACCACATTAGTTATAGTCTCTGTACAAGCTTCCTGGCTTAATGAATACCATTCATATTCCCAAAGCAATTAGCAATCAGGTTGAAATGGCCAACACCCATTTCCTTATACCCAGGAAGCCTATGAGCTCTGAGACCGTCATTTCTAAAATCCAGGGCGCCAGGCTGGGTTCATGCAAGGTAGTCATCAGCCAACCTGTACTTTCCACTGGCCTTCCTTAAGGAAGCCAAGTTAACAGAGGAATTAAAATTCTTGTCCTCCAAGTTTGGATATAGCTCCTCTTCTATTTTGCTTCCTTATTAAACATTATCTTGTCTCAAGGAAATCAAGAAAATAAAAGGATGCAGAGGCACAGCAACAATTCTCCCAGAGCTGTAATTCATCTACCAGCTAGTTTTAAATTCCTTCAGTTTTATGAGTGTTTCCTTATGGGGGGTGGGGGAGTGGGTTGTGGAATCGGGTGCTGGTGGGAAGGAGAGGGAAAGGGTGGGAGAAAGGAAGAAGGCATTTCTGTCAGGGTGCATCGAGTGTATAGGAACCCTGGTGGCACAGCAGTTAAGCTCTCGGCTGCTAGTCGAAAGGTCACTAGTTGGAACCCCCCAGCTGCTCTACAGAACAAAGACATGGCAGTCTGCTTCTGTAAAGATCTACGGCCTTGGAAAGCCTATGGAACAGTTCAACTCTGCGCTATAGGGTCACTATGAGTCTGAATCAACTCAACGGCAACGATACTGAGTGGTGGTGAATAATTTAGAAAAAGAAAGCAAGAATGGTTACCCAATGTGAAGAATGTAACCAATGTTACTGGCTATACATACAAAAATTACCTGCTGTATGTTTTGGTGTGTATATTTTCATCAAAATTTTGTAAATTTCAAACTTTTGTCAATATACTAATTTTTTTTCATCATATTTGGTAAATTTTAGCAGTAAATGATATTCTGAGCAACCTAAAATTTCATGTACCTTCCAAAGGTGCGTAATTTTTTGCCTCCTACACATTATGGAAGAACCAGGACTTATTTGCAAGGAGCTTTGCAATCACCATCTCATCTTCCAACAGTCTGGGAGGTGACACATTATTACTGCCTTACACAGATTGGGAAATTGAGGCAAAAGGTAAGGCAGAAGTTGTAGAACAAGGATTCCGTAATTCCCAAGTTTCAGTCCCTCTACATAATCCTTTTTACCTTTTCCTGTACATTTTCAGTTATTACGCCCTTCTTTTACTGCCGCAGCCTGAATGACCTCTTTTTTCCAAACTCCTGTAGGAACTACAGCCTGAACAATTCATCCATCCATTAGTCATGCAATGCCTTGCTATTTAAACCCTGCAGAATTATCCAGCTTTTCCTGTGCTTATGTGTTGTTTCCACAAACTAAATTTGAACCTTCTTAGCAGCAAGAATCAAGCCTATGTGTCTTTATGTCTTCACCCCACCCCACACATAGTAGGACGACCATCAAACACACAGTGATGTGGTTTGTTCTGATTGTTTTCTAATCACAGAAGAAATAGATGTCTTCATTTTTTTCAAAAAAAATCAAACATATAAAGTTGAAAGTGAAATTTTAAGTGGGATTGCATTAAAGGACACATAATTCAGCATAATTCTATTACGCCCCAGGCACTATAAAATATTGAAATTTATTCACGAGCTTTCAGTTATTTTTGTTAGTAATCCATTCTCTTACACAGTGACATATGTAGAACATGTATTCCCTCCTATCTTCTGTAGAGAAACTAATAAGCTAAAAGTGACTTTAAAAACATCACCCAGTACCACCAAACTAAACTGAATAGGAAACACAATGATATGACTTTGAAAAGTTAACCATATATATATATATATATATATATATATATATAAAGTATTATTATAAATTATATTCATTGTCAAAGCTTTCCCTAATTTTCCTCCTTAGAGAGACACAAACTCAGACTTTTTCTTCACACCTAAAATACAAAGCAATAGAATCACAACAGGAGTACCGCCAGAGCTACTGCCCTATACAGCCCTGCCTTTCAAATGACAGCACAAAGCACTTAGGGCAAATGCCTATGTTCTAAAACATACTAATCAGTATACATTCAGTCTTATAACTCACTGTGAATGCCATAAGTGTGTCCAAATGGGATAAAAGTAAGCCTCCTTCTTCTCCACTGGTCTTCACTTCCATGCCACTTCTGCCACCCACTCCTGTGGCCATGCCCTGGGCTTGCTCCATCATGAAACCTTTTATACCACCCTACAATATCCTGCCCTTCTCCCACTACATCTGCTCTGTGACTCTATGGACCCTACAAGTCCATTAATGCTTTCTTCCATCATCAGGCTCCTCCTGGCCACATCTCCTTCCCTACTCTTAGCAGCAGCCCCATGGCCTCACATCCTTGTTCTTCTGCCACGTCTGACTGGTAAAGCCCCACACTGGACCATTCTCATCTGCTGCTGCCTCTGCTCCTACCTACAGGCTGCTGGCTGGGGCACCATGTAAACAGGGGCCACTGTAAACTCAGTTTCTAATCTCAGCTGGGCCTCAATACCTCTTCACATTCTGTCACTTTTCCTTGATCAGATAATTTCTCATTTCTCCAGTGATAGAATATTCCAAATAGTCTCTATTTCTTCAAGTTTCCAATCCCACCCTAACACACCTGATCTTTCATCAAATACTTAGGGTGACTTAGGATTAGCTATCTCAACTACAAACCTCTTAAAGTTTCCCTTTCTAGCTTCTGTGACACCATAGATTCTATCTTCAGATCCATCCTGCTTAGTCTTTTTGTAGGGATGTTTTCTTTCATTCATCCCTCTACTTCAGCAGTTGGTCACTAGGACTCCATCCTCTTTTTTTCTTCTTCATTTTCTGTGTTCTCTTTGGGCATCAAACACACTCACATGGCTCTAACTACCACCTCCATGTAGATGATTACTAGATCCATATCTCTAGCCACCTGTCTTCCCAGAGCTTCAGACTCACATTGCCTGATGAACTCTTTAAAGTCTGTACATCACCTTAATGCCCACACCAGTTCTTCCTCCTCCATTCAATAAGTCTACTTTGACACCAGAACTTTAGGAATCATTCTATCATTCTGGTATCTTCCAACTCATTCATCCCCCATAGCCAACTAATCAAAGTTATATCAACTTCACATCTTGGGCACATCTCAAACCTATCTTCTCCTTTCCAGCCCTGACTTTCACCAACTTCTTGATCATTTGCATCCTCTCTCATCTGGCCTGCCATGTCAGCTTCCTGCCATCCAGCCTCAAACCTAATTAATCAGCTAAGTCACCACAGCAACTCATCCAAAAGGCAAATCTGAACCTGATCAAAATGCTTCAGTGGCTCCCCATCAGTATATACTCTAAGCCCTCACACAATATACCTGGTTATCCATTGCCTGGTCCCCAAATGTACCACTCCTCTTATAGCCCTTGATTCTCCATCTCAGGCATCATATTCTGTTGATACTGAATGGCTTGCACCTGCAAGCATACAACACCAGTAACTAGCTGCCACTAAGTCAATTCTGACTCATGTCAACCCAATGTGTGTCAGAGAAGAACTGTGCACCACAGGGTTTTCAATGGCTAGTATTTTGGAAGTAAGTCACCAGGCCTTTCCTCTGAGGTGCCTCTGGATAGACTTGAACCTCTAACCTTTCAGTTAGCAGTCAAGTGCATTAATCACTTACACCACCCAGGGACTCTGCAAACATAGACAGAACTGTTAATACATTAATACTCATGCTATTTCCTTGGCCTAGAATGTCCTTCTCCCTAACCTACTCATCACCTGACTAACTCCTGCTCATCATTCAAGACTCATTTCATGTGACTTCTCCAGGAACCCTTGTCCTAACCTCCCTTTTTTCTCACATGAGGACAAGAAGCTCTTCTCTGATCTCCTAGCTCCCTGTCATTAAACTCAACATCTGATATCAACATCACATGTACCTATGTCCATACTCCCACGTCCCACTCTCTAAGACTGGGGCTAAACTCACTGCCATTGAGTTGGACTCGACTCATAGTGACCCCTCCTTGGGTTTCCGAGGCAGTATCACTACGGAAGTAGATTTCCCTACCTTCCTTCCAAGGAGTGGCTGGTGGGTTTGAACCACCAGCCTTCTGGTTAGCAGTCAAATGCCTTAGGCGCTATGCCACCTGAGCTCCTATACCTGACTCATCCTTGTTCCTCCGGGGAGAAACTCAATTTCTGATGCAAAGAGGGTCACATCAACACCTGTTGTAGTTCCGACAAAACCCACATCTCCAGGAACACTGGCCCAAGCAGGCCAGGCATTAAGGAAAAAAGAACTAAATTTCCTTTTGTTATGAGCACAGTACAGTGTTCAAGAGAGGAACACTTCATTATTCCACCTCCTCTGGGTCAGAGTCACATGAAACCTGACTTTCTCAAATCGGTAATAACGTATGTGAACAGTCAAAAACAACTAGTCTGTCCTCAAAAACTCCCTGGAAGGGAAGATGAGATGGATTTTTTTACTTCTTTTAGACTGGATTGAATTAATAGACCACATTATTACTCAAAACAGCAAAAAGTTCAAATAATCAAGGCTTTTGTTATTTTTTTAATGACTATGCTTTTAATGAATAGCCTTTGAATGTCCTCATTCTTTCATTTCCCTTATTTTCTTTTAAATAATCCAGCAATTTGTCTCAAAGAGGAATTTGCTTTAAACATCCTTTTGATCACATTCACTTTTATTTTCTGATTAATTCCCTAACATATCACAGATTCTGAGATTGTCTCACTGATTTCACCAAGAGGCCTTCCTCCTTATAGTTTTATAATGCTAATTAAATATGCATAGTGAAATGTAAATATATGACCAATTGTAGTCACAACATGATCATGAGTATGGCATATTTATTAGTTAAAAAAACTTCTGAAAATAAGTCAGCTTTCCTTAATATTTTATCCCACACATGGAAATTGTCCTCCCCTTGCCTGTGAGGTAAGAATTGTTTTTCCCATTTTACAAACTATAAAATTGAGGTTCAGAAGTTAAACAACTTGTCTAAGTGGTAAACCGGGGTTTCCATCCAGGTCTACCTGCTCCAAAGCCCAAGTTTATAATAATAAGCTATACTACCTCTTCTCAAGGGGGCTCTGGTAGCATAGTGCCTAAGGAACTGGACTGCTAACCAGAAGGCTGGC